>NC_091129.1:154123614-154138614 GCF_040183065.1 Periplaneta americana
TGCCCTTTCCTGCTTATGAACAGTACTACAGTGTACTCGTAGTTTATATTCGAGAACCTACTGCAATTTTTCTTTGAATCAGCCTTGACCCCTGATCACGTGTGTTACGTGCTTCTCCTCATTCAACGCAACAGAACAAATACTGCAGCCGCAGTGCCCGTAGTCAGCATATTATATCACACAAGTGAAGGCGTAAAAATGCCGAAAGAAAAACAAGGCAGAGAAAGGTTTTTGCGATAGTTAGCGACTGAGTTTGGTGGGAATGAATTTTCCACAGAGGAAATTATACTATTATTTTGTTAGAATTTTACTATTAATATCATGGTCTTTTTTCCTTAATTTTGCTATCTTATTTTCAGAAATTTAAGGTCCTTTTATAGGTAATTTTTCTGTGATTTTTAGGTCATCAACTTCCGAACCCAGTTACAAAAAAATAAACCGTAAAAGATTAGTAGCCTACATTATGCAACGAGCCTATAATGGTAGTAATTAAGACGCGAGTATGTTTATGAAACGAGCGCAAACGAGTTTCATAATTTTCATACGAGCGTCTTAATTACCATTATAGGCAAGTTTCATACGACTTTTTATGCTCCACCATATTTCTAACTTGAAATTATTCATAAGTATTCATGTTATTCTTATCTGACTGGGGAGCGGAAGTGACCTTGTGCAATATCTCGTAAATTGTGAGATGTGCGCAGACGCAAAAGTATTGATTTTTTCTGAGGAACAAATGTCATTGACCTTGATATAATCTAGAGAGTAAAATGAACATTAATCTTGATAGAACCTGGAAAATTATTTAGACATTGAAAAACAAGATGACGAATTGAATTTATTTGAATATTATTTACAATTAACGCTAATTATTATAGTAACAGAACATAATCTTCTGCGATAGTATTGGATTTCCAGCCTCCGTGACGTTTTTTTTATTATCCAATTTATAAACCCTATTTCACCCTGAGGTATATTAGGGTTATAGTTGGCATCAAAATATATTTTATATAAGCAATAAACAATAATAAAATTATAATACAAAATTGTGGTCAAGGTTGCAATTCACATGAATTATGTACAAGAATGCACCTTAATGAAAGAATGGATCGTTTCATAAAGCCTCAAGGCATGTCTCTATATTTATATCTAATGGTTATAGGAAGAAATATATATATATATATATATATATATATATATATATATATATATATAAAATAGCTATTAAACATGTTATTTTAGAAGCAATAAATAGCTATACTAAGAGATGGCTTAAAATTTACGAATTAAATACATTATTCAGTAACAACAATTGGAATTAATCAGGTATTACAAGAAATGGCTCAAAATTAGAAATCAAATGCCTAATTAAAATAAAAATTAAAACCAATAGTAAAATATTATAGTATGCGAAATTGAAGACTTGCAGTTTCATTATAGTTGATTAGAAATAATAAGATTTTTTTTCCCCCGGAATAATTTAACATTTTACAGTTTTACGAATATTCTATTCAAGAAGGACATGAAATACTTACATGATTTGGAGTTGGTAAGTATATTGGTTAACGGTTTGGTAAATGTATAGTTTAAAGTGTTCAGTAACAACTCAAGCTCGTATCTTTCACGGCAAAAGACTGGACAATCATATAATACATGTTTGACATCTTGAGATTCCTCCCCACAAATGCAAGTTTCGCTAGTTGTCTTTCGATTGCATATCCGAGAATAATCGATACTTGCGCTTTCATGTTGCTTTCTGATTGGTGGAAAACCTGAGCTTTAATGAATAGGTGTACTTTAATGAGGTCCATTAAAGGGCTGCTACCAAGTGTATAATTACTACATTGCGGCATGGTCGAGCATAAAATATAATTCGTGACATGATAGGGGAACAGATTTACTTTCAAAAGCTTGCTGTTGCTCGTCAACAAGCCAGCGCTGTATGCTTGTCCCGTGTGCCCTTTTAAAGATGTGGAGTTGCGCTTTCCCACTACTTAGTAACGTCGTGAAGCTCCGAATTAAGACTTGACACCCACACAACACATTTTGTCTTCATAAATCTTTTAACTTCTTGACGTAAACTAGGAACGCTACGGGAAAGAGACGGAGAGAATAATAATAAAAAAGATTCTTCCGAACGAAATTGCCACATTACGGACAATATACTATATAATAAGGAGAAATAATCATGAGCCCGACATAACGACGGACAGGCTGGTCGGCGATCACTCCGTTTCTTTGAAACAAAACACATTAGCGAGGTAGGGCAGTCCCAGAAACCGAAGTCAGTGCTGGTCAGACCGTGGAGCTTAAAATAATGCGGCCCTCTGCCTGCGGTTCGAGGTCAACACCACAAAAACATCACCAAAAAGTGTCATTATGCCAATAAACTGTACCCTGCTTGAGCCCACATTAAGCAGCCTGGAAATGACGATGGCGTATATGGTTCTATTCTGCTCTGTAATGTGGAATATATCACAAAACAGAGATTCGCAAAACGGGTTTCGTAGCTCAACTTGGACACTAGAGTCATTTCTCAATTGCAAAGATTATTATTGCTCGTAAGGTAAACATGGTAAAGCCCCTACTTTTGCTAAGTTTTTAAAAGAAACATCTCAAATCAAGACATCTCTATAATACAGATGACTCACATAAGAAGAACTCTTTAGGCTATAAACACACACCCGAAATTAGGATTATCTGTGAATCAAACATTTCATATCAAGATATCTCAAAGAGGAATATATCTGTACAACAGACACCTCAAATCAAGACATCTCAAAGAAGGATATATCTGTATAATAGACAACTCAAAACAAGACATCTCAAAGAAGAATATATCTGTACAACAGACACCTCAAATCAAGACATCTCAAAGAAGGATATATCTGTACAATAGATATCTCAAAGAAGAATATATCTGTACAACAGACACCTCAAATCAAGACATCTCAAAGAAGAATATATCTATACAACAGACACCTCAAATCAAGACATCTGTACGAAGGATATATCTGTACAACAGACATCTCAAAGAAGGATATATCTGTACAATAGACACCTCAAATCAAGACATCTCTACAAAGAATATATCTGTACAACAGACACCTCAAATCAAGACATCTCAAAGAAGGATATATCTGTACAATAGACACCTCAAATCAAGACATCTCTACGAAGAATATATCTGTACAACAGACATCTCAAAGAAGGATATATCTGTACAATAGACACCTCAAATCAAGACATCTCTACGAAGAATATATCTGTACAATAGACACCTCAAATCAAGATATCTCTACGAGGAATATATCTGTACAACAGACACCTCAAATCAAGATATCTTAAAGAAGGATATATCTGTACAATAGATACCTCAAATCAAGACATCTTTATGACGAATATATCTGTACAACAGACACCTCAAATCAAGACATCTCTACGAAGAATATATCTGTACAACAGACACCTCAAATCAAGACATCTCAAAGAAGGATATATCTGCACAATAGACACCTCAAATCAAGACATCTCTACGAAGAATATATCTGTACAATAGACACCTCAAATCAAGACATCTTAAAGAAGGATATATCTGTACAATAGACACCTCAAATCAAGACATCTCTACGAAGAATATATCTGTACAACAGACACCTCAAATCAAGATATCTCAAAGAAGGATATATCTGTACAATAGACACCTCAAATCAAGACATCTCAAAGAAGGACATATCTGTACAATAGACACCTCAAATCAAGACGTCTCTACGAAGAATATACCTGTACAACAGACACCTCAAATTAGGACATCTCTACGAAACACATAATCCAAATCAGGGCATATCTGTACAAAAAACACCTCAAATCAGGATTTTCTGTGAAACAGTCATCTCAGATGAAGGTATATATGTAAAACAGGTATCTCAAATAAGGATGTACCTGTATAACATACACCTCAAATCAAATGAGGACATCCCTGTAAAATAGATAAGTTATCGCAAATAAGATCAGACACCTCCAAACAGGTAAATCTCTCTAGGGTAAATTCTTCGTCTAAACGGCAATTTCTTAAGATTTGGAAGCATTCAAGAGGACGCTTTCTAAAACGGAAATGGTCATCAATTTTTATTTTTCTCAGCGTATAAATTACAACCCCAAAATAATGAATTTTTTAAGCTTATTTAACGACGCTTTATTAATCTCTCTATTAACATTTATAGTGATAACAAGGTGGTATCTGGCGAGAATTGGTTATGATATTCTGTTTTTAGCTGGGGAAACCTCGGAAAAAGCCCAACGAGGCAATCAGCCCAAATGGAATTCGAATTCAACTTCGAACGCAACTCCGGGTCATAAGTCTAGCTCGGTATTCTCCGGGCTGCATACTTTACAATATCTATATTATGCATGGTGCACCTTTATTCGTATCGGAAGAAAAATAAAGAAGGTAAACGTGCGAATTCTAAATGAAGTAGTAGAGCAAGTGAACAGCTTCAAATACTTGGGATGAAGCTACTATAAGCAGTAACATGAGCTGCTGCCAAGAAGTCAAAAGGAGGATAGCAATGGCAAAGGAAGTTTTAATAGAAAAAAGAGGATCTTCTGCGGACTTCTCGAAAAATAACTAAAGAAGAGACTAGTGAAGTGCTTTGTGTGGAGTGTGAAATTGTATGGGGCACAAACATGGACATTACGACGAAGTGAATAGAAGAGAATAGAAGCATTTGAAATGTGGATATGGAGAAGAATGGAGCGTGTGAAGTGGACAGACAGAATAAGAAATGAAGCTGTGCTGGAAATATTGGGTGAAGAAAGAATGATACTGAAACTGATCAGGAAATTGGCTGGGTCACTATAGCTGAGAAGAAACTGCCTACAGAAGAGTGCACTGGAGGGAATGGTGAACGGGAGAAAAGTTCGTGTCATAAGAAGATATCAGATGATAGACGACATTAAGATACATGGATAATATGCGGGGCCTAAGAGAAAGGCAGGAATAGGAAAGATTGGAGAATGTTGGGTTTGCAGTGAAAGACCTGCCCTTGGGCAGAAAACTATGAATAAATGGTCTTTATTGGCCGCTTGTTTGTGACCTAAGCGGCTTGATTCGTTTCTCAAAACGGAGACTTGGATGTCAAAAATGAAAATCTCTTTCATAAGCAAGCCATTGTCTATAGCATCATTAACAAGGAGTTAGGGAATGAAAAGTCGGAATTCTGTTGACATGTGACGTATATTTTTATGACAAATTGCTCCGTCACAATGAAGGAAACGAATCAGTGGGAACTATTTCCAGTTTATTCCTGCCTTCAGTTTGGTACTCAAGGCAGAAAAAAAATCGTCAGGTCAACCACAACGAGGCGCGTAGTAGGAGTTTGTAAGTGGAACAGAAGGGCCCCCAGGCGGTGGAAATCTGTAGACAGACCCGCGATTGCTGAGCAAGCGTGGATGTCGGGGGTAGCCTACAAAGAGATCGAGAGTACCAGGATTCAAATGTCATATTAAACGGTCCACAGGAGAACAAGATTTTGAGAATAAGTTGTTTCTCCGAGTGATGTCCATATGGATCCTCAGGGCAATATATGAGTTAGTATCTCCAAGCTATACACCTACTTCTTCCTCTCGAACTACATATCCTCCTATACTGTAGAAATACATCGCCTCTGAAATTCGTTAGCCTACATAATGATGTCAGGAACTGCCGGACTTTATCACAATTCAAAATTAAATTGGAAAATGTTGTATTATTTAATGCTTTTTAGGTATTAATAGAAGTGATGATTTGTGTTTTTTTTTTACTCTAGATTAAATTTGCAAGTTTCTTGTTTATGTTAGTTAATTAGGATACAATTAATTACGATACTTGATTACTCATTTAAAGTTTGTGTGACTGCAACCTGTGTATATTTTTGTGTGGCTATAATTGTTTATAGTGTGATTTTTTTCTGTTATTGTATTTGAATTTCTAGTGGTGTGGAAGAGAAGGCCTGATGGCCTTAACTACACCAGAATAAACAAACAAACAAACAAACAAACAGACAAATAAATAAATAAATAAATAGGTCCACTTTTCGATTGCAGCGATATTTTACTACTTAATTAACTTATTATTCCCAGAACATGAATTTTATCAGCTATCAAAAAGTATTGGGAATAAATTTGAATAAGGAACAAAAAAAAGCTTCCTTCCCAGGCAGGATTCGAACCACGAAAGTCTTAGTTACCAGTCTATCGTGCTCTGGAGTGAACAAGGCTCTGAAATTAGCTACAAGGGTCGGTCCGGTTTTTTTTTTTTTTTTTTCGACTATTGTACAGTCTTGAAGGATTTACAAGAGTGGCGTGATTTGTAATAATTTTTGTGATAAATGCATAAGAAAAATATAATTTTGTAGTTAAAATCGAAAAAAATCTGTACGAAGTAACTACGAAATTCACAACACATTTTTAGCTTCAGAATAAGTTACTAGCTAATTAAAGAAATGATACTCCTGAATAGTTCATTCTTTATCTGCAATGTTCTTATACTCTTAAAACTAAGAATAAAGGTATTTTACAAACAACTTCAAATTAGTGTAACTCTGAAAGTATTGAGATTAGATTGCATGTTTATATGACATTTTTGCTCAGAATGTCTTCGGAAATAAGTTCTGTGAGTAGCGGTAAATCCTCGTGAATCTCTCTGTATAAGTTTGTTTCAACTAGACTGTGACTGTATTTAAGATTTTAGAGTACTATTGAAATTTTTTGACAAGTTCTATTTTCTATCTATGAAGCGATGTATGAATATCATATAATGTAATCCTACTGTAATTGGAATACATATTCTGTAGTAGTGATGAAAAAAAAAATAAATGAATGAATGAATGAATGATTGAATAAATGAATAAATGAATAAATAAATAAATAAATAAATAAATAAATAAATGAATGAATGAATGAATGAATGAATGAATGAATGAATGAATGAATGAATGAATGAATGAATGAATAAATAAATAAATAAATAAATAAATAAATAAATAAATAAATAAATAAATAAATAAAATTCCAGCATGTAAACTTAGCTAATATCATGCATTTGTTTCTTTCACATCATGAAAAATGTAACACAGTTGTGTTATATATATATATATATATATATATATATATATATATATATATATGAAAATGTTTATAGACCTATGTATATAATAAGGTGGGTGCTCCTGTTATGGCCATGTTCCTGATATGGCCACCCCGCTATTGTGAGTTAGTTAACCAAAAATTCCGCTAAATTGTAGCAGCAACCAGTGAAAGAGCTTCCTGGTATGTCACTTGATCGTTTTCCATCAGCCAGGTTGAGCAATATGGCGTCAGTTGCCTGTTTTGCGGTTTTCATGTGACCTCTTCTTATTATTATTTTTCTCTGGTAGGCTAAGTCTCCTTTGTTTTATGCATGTTTTTCAAAGACTTGTTCATGAAAACTATAGTACTCCATTCAGTTTTTAATGTTCTGTTGATTGGTGTTGTAGTTGATGGCGTATCTTTTACGAGTTGTTCATAATCAAACGATTTTCGTGAAAGCTTACCTGCTCCTGATATGGCCATATTAAATGCACCATGGCCATATCAATTTCATTTCGCTTTTATTTTTTCACCTGACAAATTTACATGCCTTATAGCTGGGATTACGCAAAAATTTTGTATTTTAAGAAAAACAACTTAATTTTTTATGGAAAAACCTGTTTGGACTACACTTTTGAATTATAAGAAAGATTATTAAGTGTCATGTTTATTCATTTTACACCAAAATTATTTAATTTTAGCACAACTGCGCTATCAAACTGAAAACAATTACGATTTGTAGAACATGGAACAAGGGTGGCCATATCATGTGCACGTGTTCTTGATATGGCCAGTAGTAGACTTTTGGAATTTGGGACTTTCTGGACAATTAAAGCTATTTTTATGGGGAAACGAAATTGTTTTAAGAAAGTCCATTAGACTGAGAACGAGTAAGAAAAAAGTGGTTTACATTTTTTTTCAAAATGGCGGCTAGAAAAATTCTGAAACATTAGCATGGCCATATCAGGGACACCTACCTTATATAAATGTAAGCAAATGAATTAGTCCACATAAAGTAGGAGAAGAATTACAGCTATAGCCAATCGAGATTAGTGAGTCTTAGGTTAGTTCCTCCTGTTAACATCGTAAGATTTATCATCTGTGAATTGAATTTAAAACTAGGTTGCATTACAATGAGAGAATAATTGCTTCTAGGGGGGAAGGAAAGTTATGTACACTGTCCAAAACATTTTTATATATTGTGTAACTTCCCAGTTTAGATAAAAGTCGCGGCCCCCATACAAAGCCATGGCCCCCCATATATCTTAGAGGTGTCATTGCAGTAGAATATACGAGGTTAGTTCTTATGAATAAGAAGAGAGATGTCAGCTGTAATTTATGTCGTGCGGACGGCCTCCTGCAGGGGGCGCGCACGCGTTTGTTCTTGCGCTTATCAGCTTAGATTGGCGCGATGAGGACACATCTGCCCGGTAATGAGTCAGCCAGCTCATGTCTTAATTACAGATGTAAAGTCAACAGTTAAAATAATTACCACTTGACGCTCCGTCTCTGTCTTACACTTTAACGTTCATCGTATGACATAATTATCTTCACTTCCTTGGAGTTCAGTGAACGGGGAAGAAGAAACGAAAGAAATAGTCAAGAGTTAGCTTACTGACTTAATTGCTGGCGATGCCGGATGTCCGGAAATCGATTTCCGCTAACTAACTTTGGTCAATTCAATTCAATTTATTTGGCCATTAGACATACAGTTTTAGGCTTCGTCAGAATACATAGAAAAAACATATAAATACATTAAAAAAAACACTAATAACAGAAACAGTAAAATTTAAGTAATACAATGAAAACATGAAATAATTTGAAACTTTTAAGAGAAGACTCCACTGAAAATCATGAAAATTTATCCATTTTTTTTTTTTTTTTAGCTATTTCACTTATTCAGAATTTATATTTTCATTCAGCTCAATTCTGATTACAAATACTCGTATGTTTACACTTTTTAAATTAAGGCTGGAAGGGGGCGTGGAATTTAAAGAGCTGTCAAGATTGTTTTTCATCGAAGAATTCTTTTTTAAAATTTCTGATTACAAATCTAGTAACTTTTTGTTGGCTCCCCGAAGTTACTAGATGAATGTAGCGGAGAAGAATATTAATTTACATAAATATTCATTTTATTTTTAAATCTATTTTTCTGTGTTCATTTTTGTTGATTCAACACCAACTTTCTTATGCCAAAATTAATCAATCTGGATGAAATTTTTACTGCAAGTATTTGTGTGGTAGCTGCATGTTTCTATTCATTTATTTTGTGAGAAATGCTGCTAGTTTATTTTATTAATATTTTTCTTAATGCTGCTAGTTTATTTTATTAATATTTTTTCTTAAGAATTCTTCGATGAAAAACAATTTTGACAGCTCTTTAAATTCCACGCCCTCTTCCAGCCTTAATTTAAAAAGTGTAAACATACGAGTATTTGTAATCAGAATTGAGCTGAATCCATTTGGGGTATGAAAATATAAATTCTGAATAAGTGACACAGCTAAAAAAAATTTGGAAAAATTTTCATGATTTTCAGTGGAGTCTTCCCTTAAATTGAAGAAAACTAACTAAATTGCAATTAAACTTATTTATTAAAATACAATTTCATACAAATTTATCTTGAAAAACTTAGCAACAGAATA
This sequence comes from Periplaneta americana, assembly GCF_040183065.1. Taxonomy (NCBI): domain Eukaryota; kingdom Metazoa; phylum Arthropoda; class Insecta; order Blattodea; family Blattidae; genus Periplaneta; species Periplaneta americana. The sequence goes on from NC_091129.1 coordinate 154,133,365, forward strand.
AAAATGATTATTTAATAAACAATTGTAAATTCTAGATTTGAAACTATTGATTGGTAATTTATAATATTGACTTGGGAGCTTATTATATAATTTCATCCCCATAATTAAAAAGTTTGTGTTGCTTTTGTGTAATCTACAATATGGAATATTAATTTGTTCACTATTTCTAATTTCATGATCATGTATATTGGCCACTAATGAGTAATTGTTGATATTTTGTCGAGTGTAAAGTACTAGATCATATATATACAAATTTATGATTGTTAAAATAACAGTACCGTTTGCTTTCTAATTTCTTCCAAATATAAACAGGAATAATTATTGCCTCATTGAAATAGCGTATTTTAATGGAATCTACTTATGTTCGAAAACGGGAAGCGGAGTTCTCATCACCGGAACTTTCGTCACTGCAATTTTGTCACGCGGTGTTTTGGTCACCCCATATTTTGGTCACCAGTACACATTTGGCTATGATATCTATACTTAACTCTTTTTAATTTATTTTTATTTGGTATTTTTCATTTATATCTATATCTGTGTCTTTTATTTAGGTAGTATCTATTTGTTTTTTTTTCATTTCTAATTTTTAATTTGTAATTTACACTTGTATCTTGCATTTGTATCTGTTTTATCTCTTTTTCATGTTATATGCAATTCTTACTTACTTACTTACTGGCTTTTAAGGAACCCGGAGGTTCATTGCCGCCCTCACATAAGCCCGCCATTGGTCCCTATCCTGAGCAAGATTAATCCAGTCTCTATCATATCCCAACTCCCTCAAATCCATTTTAATAACATCTTCCCATCTACGTCTCGGCCTCCCCTAAAGGTCTTTTCCCCTCTGGCCTCCCAACTAACACTCTATATGCATTTCTGGATTCGCCCATACGTGCTACATGCCCTGCCCATCTCAAGCGTCTGGATTTAATGTTCCTAATTATATCGAGTGAAGGATATAATGCGTGCAGCTGTGCGTTGTGTAACTTTCTCCATTCTCCTGTAACTTCATCCCTTTTAGCCCCAAATATTTTCCTAAGAACCTTATTCTCAAAAACCCTCAATCTCTGTTCCTCTCTCAAAGTGAGAGTCCAAGTTTCACGACCATACAGAACAACCGGTAATATAACTGTTTTATAAATTTTAACCTTCAGATTTTTTTTTTGTCAGCAGACTAGATGACAAAAGCTTCTCAACCGAATAATAACAGGCATTTCCCATATTTATTCTTAGTTTAATTTCCTCCCGAGTGTCATTTATATTTGATACTGTTGTTCCAAGATATTTGAGTTTTTCTAACTCTTCGAAGGATAAATCTCCAACTTTTTTAGTTCCATTTCGTACAATATTCTGATCACGAGTATGCAATTCTATGTTTTTTTTTAATAAATATCTGTACTGCCTATTGTAATTGGGGCTTTTCCCTGTTATATAAATAGATAAATAAATAAATAGATAGATAAATAAATAAATAAGTAAATAAATAAATAAATAAATAAATAAATAAAAGTAAATATCAGTTAAGAATAATGTAAATTGTGGAGCATGTATTGTTTGCATAATAATAAGTTTCCTTTACATTATTCATAAAAACCGCTTGCGTATTGCATTGATACCAAAAATAAGAAAAATACACACAGGACAGGGTTAGCAGAGAGTTTACTGGATTAGAGCTTGATCGTCTATCCCTATTCTTGCCTGTAGCAGGTGCCTTATCTTGACATTTTGTGGAACAAGTTAAACAGCACCCATAAAATATTCCGGAGCAGAATAATGCATCATACTGCAGACAGCTTGAGTCGTACATCATGACCTTATTGTGGGAAATGAACAAAGAATTTTATTGGATCTTGAAAGCCCTTAAAATAAGGACAGAGCAGGAAGGATGTGCGCTAACGAGGCTATTTTTCTGATCGCAGTGTTGGAGGAAGTAGGGAGTGAGGCAGCGTCCTTCAACGTTCAACAGGCACTTGATTAATATGATGTAAACTTACTTCTCGATTAGCCTTTGGGCTGATTTTACTCTACAAACAGTAATACTGCTATTGCTTATATTAACACCATCACCACCAACTCTGCTGCTGCTGCTTCTACTCAACACAACTATTACCACTACATCACAACTATTGCATCTAATACAGTTTTCTCGCTACTACAGTATACTGCAATCATTCTATACTATATTCTATACTATACCCCTACTTTTTCTAGTGTTTATAAATGATCTTGCCCCCCTAATAAAAGATGTAGGTCATCCCATATTATTTGCAGATGACACAAGTATAGTAATTACAGCCAATAACTCCAACACATTCCAATCTTCAACAGAGGAAATTCTCTTCAAAATATGTGACTGGTTCTCAGTCAATAAATTGGTATTAAATTGTAACAAAACTAACATAATTCAATTTAAATCCTGTCCAAATTCAACCTCCCAAATTTCTAGCACAATAATTAAAAATAGATCACTATTAGAAACAACAACAACCAAATTTCTTGGCTTAAAAATCGATAATGTGTTAAATTGAAAAAATCATATTAAAGAAATTACCCCAATCTTCACCTGTATATTCTTCACCTGACATAATTAGGAACATTAAATACAGACGTTTGAGATGGGCAGGGCATGTAGCACGTATGGCCGAATCCAGAAATGCATATAGAGTGTTAGTTGGGAGGCCGGAGGGAAAAAGACCTTTAGGGAGGCCGAGACGTAGATGGGAAATTAATATTAAAATGGATTTGAGGGAGGTGAGATATGATGATAGAGAATGGATTAATCTTGCTCAGGATAGGGACCAATGGCGGGCTTATATGAGGGCGGCAATGAACCTCCGGGTTCCTTAAAAGCCAGTAAGTAAGTAAGTACCCCAATCTAAATTCAGCTTGTTTTGCTATTAGATTTATGCAAAAGATAGTAAATATCAATACCTTAAAAACAATATACTTCGCATACTTCCACTCCGTAATGTATTTTGGAATAATATTCTGGGGAAATTCCACAGATAGTAACATTATATTTCTATTACAAAAAAAGAGTAATTAGAATAATAGTAGGTGCCAAATCTAGGGAATCGTGTAGGACTATTTTAAAAAAAGTACAAATAATGCCCATGGCTTGTCAGTATATCTTTTCATTAATAATCTTCCTCGTATGTAATCGTGAAAACTTTGTAACTAATTCAACAGTTCATAGCATAAATACACGTCAAAAAATGACTTTCATACTCCATCGGGAAGTCTATCGTGCTATCAAAAAGGATTGCGTTATATGGCAGTAAAAAATTTTAATAGCCTCCCTATCGATATAAAAAATGAAACTCAAAACATGAGATCATTTAGGTCTAAATTAAAGAAGTACCTAATTTCTCACGTCTTCTATTCTGTAGGTGAATTCATGACATTTCATATTACTTCATGAAATTGATACTAAAACTTTGTGTTGTACTAGTAGACTATATTGTAAATCTCGTCTGTATATATATTTCATCTAGACTGTGACTATAAATTAAGACATCATAATAGTATTAAGTTTTTTGACTTGTTCCATATTCTAGCTCTAAAGCTATGTAAGAATACCATGGAATGTTAATAAATACAGTACAATACAATACAATATAATCAACATAATTATCACTGCTACTATTAATACTAATAGTAGTACTACTAATACTAATAATAAGTAATATTAATACTAAGGACTTACTAGTGCTGCTATCACAAAATATTTCGTTACGGATGTATCAGGATGTGTTATGGATTCAGAACGAAATAAATATAGTAAAAATAAACTGAGATAAAATTCTTAGAAAAAAGGTTGTAGATAATTGCATAAAGCAGGAAATAAAGATGTAGAAAAAATGAGTTTCAAATAAATGTAATCAATAGGAAAGCTGTAAAATATCTCGTGAACTACCCAGAAGCAGATAGAGTAGATTCTTTCTGAGACAAGAAAAGTTAAGTCAGTTCTATCCTTTGGATGAAGTTGGTGATAGACCATTTGCCTTGTATGGGTAATGGTAGTTAAAGAGCTTCTTCTAACAATCCAAATAATTAGCGAGATCAGGGAAATGAAAAAAAGGATGCAAAGTTCTGTGGAAGCTAGATCAGAACAGTTCTTGTACCGTGAAATGAACAAGAAGAAGTTCCATACAATAAAGTGAATATTAAGAACCTTAATGTGAATGACATTATTTCAATATCGATGTCAGTGTATTTCTAATCCTCCTTTTATATAGGCCTAGACCTACAATCTAAATGCCTTACTTGTTAGTAAAAATGCAATATTGAAGAAAGTACAGTGAACCGACCCTGTTAATACATGTGCATACAGATACACAGGAAGTCAGTCATAAAAAGTCAGGAAAGAAAAACGAGAAACATACATAGGTCTACAGACAGAGACATATAGACACATAGACAGAAACAAGACTGAAAGGCAGAAAAAGAAAGACACGTATTGTTAGAAAGACAGAAGAAACACAGAAACATAGGAACATAGACAAACAGAAAGACACAAACACATAAAGACAGACAGATACCCTATATACAGAAAGACAGGTAAATAATACATAATAGTAGACAAATAGACAGAAAAAACACAATTACTGTATAAAAAAGATTGACACAGAAAGAAAGCCACATACAAAGAAACAGAGATATATAGAAAAAAAAAGACAGATTCTTATTGCAGAAAATAAACAGATTCATTAAATGAAAGACAGAGACATAGAAACGAGGATAGCACAGAAAGAAAGAGAGAGAGACATATATATAAACATACACGTACTGTAGAAAATAAACATAAGAAGAAACACAGATACAAAGAAATATAAACATACACTACTTTAAAAAAAACATACATAAAATGAAAGTCACATAGAAACAAGGACAACAAAAAAAACACATAGAAACGAAAAGAGACACATACTATAGAAAATTAACAGACGCACATAAACAAAGATTACACAGTAAAGGCCCATTCACAATGAAAATTAAACATAACCGTAACATAAACACAGAACTTTGCGCCTAGCTACCAAATGGGATCATTCACAATGATTCATATAAGCATTGACATAAACATTGCCGTAAGACGTTAACATGAAAGTTTGCAAACTCCAAACTTTCATGCTTATGCTTACGTGATTTGCAAACAGAACACAATCGTGGAGCGCTGAAGTATACGACAGAATATGAGCAAATGGCGTCGTTGTTATGTTTCCATGGTTACCAAGTATGTTTGCTGTTATG
>NC_091129.1:154753614-154891114 GCF_040183065.1 Periplaneta americana
AAAATATTCCAGATCATTCTGAGGAAGAATAAGAACAATATCTTCTGAATACACCTCATATATTTTAACAATACAGTTAGTTTGTATTTATTTAATCGCGAAATGCCTTATGGTTTATGCCAGTTAAGGAATGTGCGAGTCTCCGATCGGGTTTCATTAAATTTTACTAACAACGGTTACTATGGCAACAGAAAGAGTACAATTCCTCCTCGTTCAGAATTGCGTAAGAAGTAGAATTTTAATCCTCCGTCCAACTCGATCCCTACCCTATGATAAAATATGTATCGGCCCAGATTAACTTTCTGTCCGCTCGGAAGTGAATCAATACTTCCGCGGCCTTGCAGACACAACTCACAGAACTGTCCTCTGCGAAAACGCACAAAAAATGAAGAAAGGAATATTCGCAACGCCTCAGAATTATCACATCTTTATTAGTAGCTCTCTTTGGAGAGTAATGTCTACTTTGGTAGTGTTGGCACCCCTCCAGGAACTCCATAACCCAAAAATGAAAAAAACTCTATGAGTAAAACAGGAAGGGTTGTTTTATCATGGACGAGTTTCCAGACTTCGCTCTCAGTTCAATTTTACTGCGTGATTTAAATTCTGAAGAGTAAAACACATCAGAATTGCTGAAGTGTTGCACAACTAGAACCAGAAACCTGTGATGAGTCCCAGATATGAGTTGTCATGTTTGTACTAAATAATTCAAGGATGAAATTATTAAACAGTAACTCGGAAGAACTGTATTGTGGACTCCTTTCATAGTAGATGAAGTGTACATATATATATATATATATATATATATATAATTTGAACTGGTAATGGAAATTACGGGAAAACGGCTGAACGGATTTTAATAAATGGCCCCTCATTTTGAAGCTTGGAACCGAAAGTTTTTCGGAAAAATAATAGTTTTCAGTGAAATGTCAATTTTCCTATTTTCCAAAATCCATCTGTCGTCAGTTTTGAGAACTAGTTAATTGCATTCAGGAGAAGCGAAGCGAGCACCAAGTCGGCCGTGTTGCATTTCAGAATAAAACAAAACACACACTACAGTAAACAATATTACACGAAGGCCATGATCTGCAAGAATGCTGACATATTTAGAGCTCAAATTAAATTGGTTATTAAAAACTTAACTTACCAAAAATAATTTACAGGTTTGATTCTGTGGTGTGTACTTTTCTGGGTACAGCCGTGTATTGGATATTAAAAACTACAGAACTTGAGGTAGTTTGATGACATTATTACTATTAGAAATGAAATATTATTGTAGTTAATGCCATGATGTGACTACTTTTCATTAATTATACATATTAATGCTATATTGATGATATGAAAGTGAAACGTTTTGGGGTTATATAAGTAGATGTAGAGAATAACTTAAATTAGATTTTGATTTCTATATTTTACTGAGTGGCGGCTATATACGAGTAGTATATATAGTATATGTTACTGAAAGCTATAAAATTTACGTAAGATAATAACATTATTAAAAATCAAATATTTTTATAGTTATTAATCAAGTGGGGTTGGCTCTTTTTCATATATTTAATGGCGGTGTGGTGTAGATATTTATATGCGTGGTTCTCTTCAGTATTGGCTCGAGAGAGAGTATCTTTCATTATTATGGAAGCAAATAACTTTCAGAATGTCTGGTATTCTTCATTGAAAATAAATCTGAAAAATGTTTATTTGAACGTCTAATGAACTTAGTTTGCAGCAATTCTGCACAAGGCACTAGTCTATATATAATTTGAACTTGTAATGGAAATTACGAGAAAACGGCTGAATGGATTTTAATCAATGACCCCTCATTCTGAAGCTTGGTATCCAAGGATATGCGGAAAAATAGTAGTTTTCAGTGAAACGTCAATTTTCCTACATAATTTTCCTATTTTCCAAAATCCATCTTCGTCAGTTTTGAGAACTAATGGCTTTTCAGAATAAAACAAAACACACACACTACAATAAATAATATTACACGAAGGCCATGACCTTCAGGATTGCTGACATATTTAGAGCTCAAATGCAATTGGTTTATTAACAACTTCAAGACTTACTAAAAATAATTTACAGGTCTGATTCTCTGGTGTGTAATTTTCTGAGTAAAGCTATGTATTGGATGTTAAAATCTACAAATCTTGAGGTGGTTTGATGACATTATTACCATCAGAAATGAAGTATTATAGTTAATGTCATGATGTGACTATTTTTTATTAATTATACATATTAATGCTATATTGATGATATGAAAGCGAACGTGTTGGGGTTATATAAGTAGATGAAGAGAATATCTTAATTAGATCTTCATTTCTATAATTTACTGAATGGCGGCTATATAGTATAATATATATGTTAACAAAACTTACGTAAGATAATAATATTGCTATTAAAAAGAAAATATTTTTAGAGTGGAGTTGAGTCTTTTTCATATATTTAATGGCGTTGTGGGTAAATACTTTTGCGTGATTCTCTTAGGAGAGCGCAAAAATTACAGTTCCTGTAATTACCGATAAAATAAGAGGCCTACAAGATTTTGTACTCTCCCGATCATTCAGGAAGATTTCTTAGCAGGATAAAATTATTTTACCCTCTACATATCAAGGTAGTTCACGAAACATGCAGCAGCTATACCAAGATGTTATGTCTATTGTTCGAAAGTAAAGCAAACCTGGCATTTTTTTAACTTTCACTTACAATCTACATCTTGATACGGGCCTACCAACTTTCATTTCCCTTCCGCAAGAACCTATGCTAGAGATATTTAAAGCTCTTTAAATCTATCGCTATAGATGGGATCTGAACCCGCGACGGAAGACTAAAAGAAGAAGAAATTGTTGTTGATGATGATGATGATGATGATGACTACGTTATTTTACGATGCTTTATCAAGATCTTAGGTTATTTAGCGTCTGAATGAGATGAAGGTGATAATGCCGGTGAAATGAGTCCGGGGTCCAGCACCGAATGTTACCCAGCATTTGATCATATTGGATTGAGGGAAAACCCCGGAAAAACCTCAACCAGGTAACTTGCCCCGACCGGGAATCGAACCCGGGCCACCTGGTTTCGCGGCCAGACGTGCTAACCGCTACTCCACAGGTGTGGACGATGATGATGATGATGATGATGATGATGATGATGATGAAACAGTGACCAAGGTCTAGTGTAGATCCGTGACTTCAAAGCCTCGTCTGTTAGATGTTATTGTCTTCATATCAGCGTGGCCATAATCGCTTAGCTGACCTAGCTTGACCGTTCCACTCACCTGACAGTTTAATATATTATTGAAGACAAACGTTAGCCCGATCTAGTTCTGTAACAGACACGTCCTGCCGACCTTTACACACAGGAGACCGATAGAATGGAGCGAGTCTTGCCTAGCTGACGATCACGGAAGCTTCACAACATCCTAAATGCACATACTCGGCCGTAGTGTACGCAACATTTAAAGGGCAGTTTAATTACCGCGTAGAAAAGCAGAGTTTCCAACCGAAGTTTATGGGAAGTCGCCAAACAGTTGTTCAGAAGTCCCAGAGTCGTCACTATCAATGCAAAAAGTTTTATTTTTGCTGCTAAAGAGTGCTGAAAAATTTGATAACTCCCTATTTATTAAACGGAAAATTTTAAAAAATTTGTCACTGAAAGATAGTTGAAAGTCACCAGATTTAGGAACAAAGTCGCTAAATTGGCAACAATGTAGAGAAGTGATCGGCAGAGATGATCATATGAAATACTGCCTGCAAGACATAGCAACGGGAAAGATGGAAGGAGGGAGGTATACGAGGAAAAGTCACAAGTTTTGCATGCGCAGAGACGGACAATGAACATACCCAAACATATATAGGGTGATTCATGAAAAGTTACCATCACTTACAGAGTTTATTTCCGAAGACGTCTGAGCAAAAAAGTCACATAAACACGGGTCCTATTCCCAATATTTTCGGAGTACCAATAATTTCAAGTCATTTGTATTTTTTTTTTTTTTTTTTTTTTCAGTTTTAAGGGTAAAAGAATATTACAAATAAAGAATGAACTATTGAGAAGTATCACTTCTTTAATTGGTTAGTGTTCAGAAGTTAAAAATGTGTTGTGAATTCCTTAGTTGCTTTGTATATATATTTTTTTAATTTTTAACTAAAAATTACATTATTCTTACGCACTTATCACAATTATTGTTGTTACAATTCACATGACTTCTAGCAACTTGATTCATTACAGTTAAATTTTACACCCTAGTCCAGTAGTGTCAGAGTTGTAAGCTCCAAAACCGGTTGTGGAGCTAGAGAGGTGCAGTCGCAGAGTGAACTTGCTTATGTCTGTGGAAATACCGGAGCACGCAACGAGTCTAGTGGAGCGCTCCGCTCCGTTTAGTCCCTGTCTGACAACGCTGCCCTAGTCTATAATCTTAAATACTTATTATAAAAACTTGCCATCTTAAAGAGTTTACAGGAGTGACTTGATTTGTAACAATTGTTGTGATGTAATTTTGTAGTTAAAAATCGAAAAGAAAAAAAAAAACAAAAAAAAAAGATGTGCACACACCAGTGATATAAAAACTACCGAGTAGGAACTTACCATCTTTTATTTATTTATTTATTTCCTTACTTATTTATTTCTTTATTTATTTATTTATTTATTTATTTAACCTGGGTAGAGGGGAACAGAAGGCCTTCTTTTCCCCTCTATCAGGGGATTACAACCACAATTATAATTACAATTAATATTAAATTTTAAAATACAATAAAATCAAAGTACTAAAAGATTAACTGATTAGATAGATAGCTACTTTATCGCATGGACATAAATGCATTATGCATAGCAACGTCAATATAAACAAAATCATACAAAAGTATTTTGCCAAGTTAAAATATTCGTTAAAGGTAAAAGGTAAAGGTACCCCCGTAACATGCCATGAAGGCACGTGGGGGGCATGGAGGTTGAGCCCCATGCTTTCCATGACCTCGGCACTAGAATGAGGTGGTGTGGTCGGCACCACGCTCTGACCGCCTTTTACCCCCGGGAAAGACCCGGTACTCAATTTTATAGGAGGCTGAGTGAACCTCGGGGCCGTTCTGAAAGTTTGGCAACGAGAAAAAAATATTCGTTAATGCTATACAAACTGTGTTCATACAATTTTCTTTTAATTAACGATTTGAATACATCGTAACTTAAATTCTTAGTTGAATTTGGTAAGCTATTATAAAACTTCAGAGAGATATAATAAAAATTAATTTGTGTAGTCTTGTATCTGCATAAATCAAGTCTTATACCGTTACAACTTCTCGTATGGTGTTCGTGAAAATTCAAGTTCAATGGGAAATTGTCGATATTCAATTTAGTATATAACAAACACGGCAATACATATAGCGATGGAAGAGTGAGAATTTTACAGGATTGAAATAAATGTTTACAATGTTCTTTTGGTCCAACACCACAGATAATTCTCACTGCTTTCTTCTGTAATTTAAAAATATTAAAAGACGAACTATGATTCCCCCATAATAAAACACCATATTGAAGATGACTATGAATAGGGGAGAGTTGGGTAATATCGGACATCGGGTAATATCGGATTGTGCGTTTCTTTCATCTACCAACAGCTGGTAGTACCTGAATGACATGGTTACGTTTCTGTATGCAACATCACAGAAACCTAACCATGTCATTCAGGTACTATCATCTGGTGGAAGATGAAAGAAACTCACTGTCCGATATTACCCGATGTACGATATTACCCAACTCTCCCCTATATGAAAAATATACGGTTAATAGCATATTTAATAAAGGCTAGACAGTTTATAATATAAGTTAAGAAGAAAGGATTTTTTTTATTCATTAAGTAAAAATTAAACCTACTCTACGCAGTAAGAAAATGCTTAATAAGTTTGTTTTTGAACACTGCCAAATTCCGACAGTCTCTGATGTCACTGGGTAGGGTAGGCCCTATAGGTAGTAGTAGTAGTAGTAGTAGAAGGTTTATTTTGGCTGGCAGAGTTAAGGCCATGAGGCCTTCTCTTCCACTCAACCAGGTTCAATAATATACATGAAATACAAAATTAGATTACAAAACAACACGAAAGAAAATACCTTAGAAATTACATAAAATATAGTAGAAAATTACAATGGACAAGATCAGTTACATAATATAAAATTACAAAAAGTTAAGATCGGTTACATAATATATAAAATAAAGTAGAAAATTACACATAATCAAAATCAGTTACATAACATAAGGGGAATATACACACTCACACACACACACACACACACACACAAACACACAATTCATAAGACCTAAAATGCTGGAGATAAATTCGACGAGTGTGGTAGAATTGCTCACTTTTATGATTCTGTAGAAATCACCTTATGTATACTGCATTTGTGTACCTCGTTTTACCGTGACAACGCTTTTTAGTTCTTTTAGCACTCTGATTATTATATTATTTATGTATTTGTTATATTAAGAATTTTAGATAAGGGCGCAAATAGCCATAGTAGCTGACGCGCCCTTCTTAAACCCTACTACTACTACTACTACTAAATTCGACGATTAATTCACTTGAGATATATTATACAGTTAATATATTAATAGGAGAATACATGTGGGTTACAAGACTTAAAATGTTGATTAACAAAGTCGTACTAAATGGCATACAAATACAAATGAATAAGTAATATATGAAGATAATAAAAAAGAGAAAAAAAAAGGAAGAAGAGAGAGGACAAAAAAAAATAAAAACTTGGTCATTTAAGACTATTTAGAAACTTCCGCGAGAGTCTAGTTCTGTCCTCGACCTGTGTAACAATTCACACATAACATGCGTATCGAACCTTGACCTTGTAAGGACTTGCATACCTAACCAGATTGCCCCAAGTGGGATATGAACCCACGACCGAGCGCAGCAAAGGAGTATGAGTGCAGATCGCTAAACCTCTGACTACGCTACTGGCTAATTCACAAATCATCTTAGGTGATACAAGGTAGCCAATTCGGAAAGCCTAGACAGTGCTGCCCTACTGCATCCCTAGCGTGGTGTAAGTGGTTTCTTGATGAGAATCTCACGGAAGAGCCTATCAGAATTAAAATCAAGGGGCTAGGCAATGAACCGCCAAATTAGCTGTAGATTCTACACAGTCTAGTCTGCAGTACCTAGCAAGTTCGCAAGTTCTTCCGCATGCGGCAGAACTGCCAGCTTGTTCCTCCGCTGTCAGTATATGTGATTGTTACCGTTTCTTGTCCGCCTCATCGATTTGACGTCACTCACGCAGACGTAAAGCAGGCCTCCCTGTGAAGGGCTGAACATTACTGCGGCGCATCTGTAATCAGTTATGAAGCCTCAGAAGAGCTGTTATGCATCTCGATTTCAGAATTTTTATCTACAGTAATCTCACTACAAGTTTTGATTTATATAGAGAAAATAAAAAACTAGCTCGATTAATTAAAAATGTGTCTCAGTGAAACGTACAGCAGAGTTCGTATAGGTCAGTTTCTGTCAGATAGGTTTTCAATTCACTGCGGGCTAAAGCAAGGAGATGCACTATCACCTTTAATTTTTAACTTCGCTCTAGAGTATGCCATTAGGAAAGTCCAGGATAACAGAGAGGGTTTGGAATTGAACGGGTTACATCAGCTGCTTGTCTATGCGGATGACGTGAATATGTTAGGAGAAAATCCACAAACGATTAGTGAAAACACGGGAATTTTACTTGAAGCAACTAAAGAGATAGATCTGGAAGTAAATCCCGAAAACACAAAGTATATGATTATGTCTCGTGACCAGAATATTGTACGAAATGGAAATATAAAAACTGGAAATTTATCTTTTGAAGAGGTGGAGAAGTTCAAATATCTGGGAGCAACAGTAACAAATATCAGTGATACTCGGGAGGAAATTAAACGCAAAATAAATATGGGAAATGCGTGTTATTATTCGGCTGAGAAGCTTTTATCATCCAGTCTGCTGTCAAAAAATCTGAAAGTTGGAATTTATAAAACAATTATATTACCGGTAGTTCTTTATGGTTGTGAAACTTGGACTCACACTTTGAAAGAGGAACAGAGATTAAGGGTGTTTGAGAATAAGGTGCTTAGGAAAATATTTGGGGCTAAGAGGGATGAAGTTACAGGAGAATGGAGAAAGTTACACAACACAGAACTGCACGCATTGTATTCTTCACATGACATAATTAGGAACATTAAATTCAGACGTTTGAGATGGGCAGGGCATGTAGCACGTATGGGCGAATCCAGAAATGCATATAGAGTGTTAGTTGGGAGGCTGGAGGGGAAAGGACCTTTAGGGAGGCCGAGACGTAGATGGGAAGATAATATTAAAATGGATTTGAGGGAGGTGGGATATGATGATAGAGAATGGATTAATTTTTCTCAGGATAGGGACCAATGGCGGGCTTATGTGAGGGCGGCAATGAACCTCCGGGTTCCTTAAAAGCCAGTAAGTAAGTAAAATTATATTTCACTAATGTTAGCTTCACCAAAACTTTTGAACCTAGCCGCCATTTTCAGTTGACTAAGCGGTAAACAAATGACGATTGCAAAGCATGTTTCATAGTACCGTAAAGAATTTTGTAGTGCTCGGGAAAAGTGGCACAAGTCAAAAATGTTAATTTTGCAGGATAAGGAAAAATCCTGTCTTCACACTGGTTTATGTCGATTTGATTTTATTCTGTATGAATTATTGTAATGGGAGAAATACTTATGTCTCTTTTCCCAAGCGAGTAGATGTTCCGTAAGTGTCAATAAATTAACAAACATTCCTTGTGGAAACTGACTTATGCCACTTTTCCAAGCATTGCAGGATTATATAATAGTAGAGTCAAAAAGTGTCCCGCGCCGTGGCGTCGTGGTCTAAGGCATCCTGCCTAGGACTCGCGTTACGGAATGCGCGCTAGTTCGAGTCCTCATAGGGGAAGAAATTTTCTCATGAAATTTCGACCAGTGTATGGGACCGGTGCCCAACCAGCATCGTGATGCACTTGGGAAGTTATGATAGGTGGAGAAATCCAGTTGCGAATGCCAGCTATAACGGCTGGGGGGATCATCGTGCTAACCACACGATACCTCCATTCTGGTTGGATGATCGTCCGCCTCTGCCTCGACATGTGGGCGTGAGACCAGCAGCCGGCTGGTCGGTCTAGGCCCTTCACGGGCTGTAGCGCCACGGATTATTGTTATTAGAGTCAAAAAGTACCGGAACTTCGGGTAGCAACGCCCTGCTCTATAGGCAACTTCTCTGTCTTGTACGTGTGGTATGTGACTTGCTCTTCAGGCGTATAGACTCAGTGCGAACATGTGTAGATGTTGCAGAGTGAACAGTACGTATTGTAGTTATTTTCAGAGGGTTATTCCTTGAGATATTTCAAACAAAATGTTTAATACAATTTTTCTATTTTTTGCTTCCTTTTAGATATAAAAATTATTTTATATGAAACATTTCATACAGTGTTTTGGTAAAACTATTGACTGAACTCCCAATATGCTCAGTCAATTTAAGAGAACAGTGTGCTATGATAATAAGTAGTTCGAAGAATTTTAGTTTTGTCCTTTAAATATGCAGAAATTTGATCCGAACAAATGTAACGTTTCGTTCTGTACAGGCATTTTAAAAAGTTACATTTGTTCGGATCAAATTTCTGCATATTTAAAGGACAAAACTAAAATTTTTTTCAATCATTGATTATTCTAGTAGGGGAGTAGTGGGTACAGTGAGACACAAAACATTAAGACATATGTATACAAGTGATAATTCAAGTATTTTTAAAATCAAGTGCAATAGAAATAGACATTAAAACATGGATTATAATAATACATAAACAAAAATGTTAATAGATAAAAGACATAATATACAATACGTCTTTGTCAAAAAAAATGCAAATGTCTCACTGTTCCCATTCAGGAGGGTACAGTGAGACACCACAGTGTTTATTAACGGACATTGAAAAGATTTACATTTATTTCAAAAGAAAGGAAATCTTGCTGTCTCTTTATCTTGACATGTTCTGCAGGCTTATTTTGCATCATTTTAATGTCTGACTTCGAAACCATTGAAACATCTGGAACATTTGAAAAAGTGAATTTTCCATGGCATTTCAAACTTTTGCGAAAAAATGAAATTAATTTTTGGTGACAACAAAGATTATAATTATAAGAATTTAATGTAATTCTTTATTATTTTTTAACATTTTCTTAAATTTTGTGAATCATTTTTTATTTATGAAACCATTAAAATGTAATGTATCCATTATTTTAAGCTACAGTTCCTAAATTGGTTACTAGTATGTTCATTTTTAATGTTATTTATTGGTAAATGTAATATAATTACAGTTTTTTTTTTGCAAATCATTGGTACATGGGAACAGTGAGACGTCTCAGTGTACCCTTCAATGGCATGTCTCACTGTTCCCTTTACGCATAGTTCGTTTAAAAATGACGCCATCACTTCAAACTTAAAACAAGAAAGACGAAACTTTGCCAAACATAATCTCAAATTCCATAGTATTGGGTAACAAAACATTCATATTTATATCTCTTTTGTATATCCAATATAACCTTCATTAAACACAAGCCAAAATTTTACTTCTGGAGTGAAAAATTACGAATTATTTTTTCATCACTCACCTTTATAAATAGAACCAAATCGAGTATGAAAATACTGTTACTTTACTTATCCAACATACAACTCTACTGTTACCAACATCTCAACATCAAAATTTATCATCTAATAAAAAATGTCTCACTGTTCTCCCTGTCTTACTGTACTCACTTCTCCCCTACACTGCTCTCTTAAATTGACTGTGCATATTGGGAATTAAATCAATGGTTTTTCCAAAACACACTATGAAATATTCCGAATGAAACAATTGTTTTTGTCCTGGATCGTGCGTATTTACTTGTCTTCCGCACAGAACCCATACGCGGTAAGTATGAAATACCACATTCAGTATTTCCAACGTAACACACACAACAATTTCCCTCTTCTTACCGCTTAAGCATGACATTCATTTTACTGCTTTAGGCTTTTAACATATTATTTTTAGAGACGTTTAACATAGCAATAATTATAAATTGGAAACTTACCACTGCAATTTCATCTAAATTGCAATGTTAATTATTCTTTTTAAATATTTCCAAACATTAAGTAAAGTCTACAACTCCACGAAACTTATTGCATTCCTGATACAAGTAACATTAAGGAAGCCGTGAAAAAATCAACAAGATTCCAGATGCCGATGTTATTACTGCAATATGTTATATAAATAATATTGTTAAAATATTAAAATGAATAATAAATCAATACATAACCTTATCGTTTGTTTTAAGTTCGCATTTGTAGACTGGGTGAAAAAAAAACAGACGTATATCACGGCCTGCTGGAGTATAGTAAACACAGAAAACATTTTATAGCAACAATGTTGAAGAAAGATATTTTGGTTTTCCGAAGTTGCAGTCATTAAACGGAAATCAACATGGAGATTTCATTGCAACTAATTAGAAATTCGTCTTTCAGGTATGTAATAAACGATCTTCGCACAAAATAATGTACGATACACGAGCGGTATGTTTGTTTTCATGTTCTCGGAAATTAAAAAAGCTCAACTACGTTTCGCTTTTTCAATCTTTTCCTCGAACATGAAAACGTCAACATACCGCTCTTGTAACGCATATTACTATTTTTTTTAATTATTTGCCTTACGGTTGGAGAAAACCTTGGAAAAACCCAACCAGGTAATCATCCCAAGCGGGAATAGAACCTAATAGAATCCACGCCAGAGCGCAACTCCGGATCGCCAGGCAAACGCCTTAGTCGACTGAGCTATTCCGGTATCTCGTGTTGAATGCAATAAACATACTTGTTATATTTAACGCCGATATCTAATATGATTAGTCCATTGTGTGCTGCCTTGTTCGTTTGTGCTTCGCGCATGCGCAATGGATCAGTCTGCGCTGAACGAAAGGCGCTTCCTGCAAGGTAATGCGAGCTCCGTCATTGAATTTTACGATACCAGACGCCGTTCTTTTATGTTTGTGGCAATTTTAACCGTAATCCACATAATGGAGGTGATAAAATGAAGACAGTCCTGGTCCTATAAACTAAAATGGACTCTACGGGACAGCATAACTACAAGTCAAATAGAAAGGACGTGTTGTCAACACCCGAAAACTGTGAAGTATTATTCGGTTATGTATATTAACGCTGTAAGAAACTTCATCGACCTGCTGACACAGTATACAGGAAATCCGTAACACAACTTTCAGTCTCTGGTATTATTATTATTATTATTATTATTATTATTATTATTATTATTATTATTATTATTATTATTATTAAATTTTCCGATGTGGCAAAGTTGACTAAAAATACACAAACGATTAGGGAAAACACGGAAATTTTACTTGAAGCAAGTAAAGCGATCGGTTTGGAAGAAAATCCCGAAAAGACAAAGTACATGATTATGTCTCGTGACCAGAATATTGTACGAAATGGAAATATAAAAATTGGAGATTTATCCTTCGAAGAGGTGGAAAAATTCAAATATCTTGGAGCAACAGTAACAAATATAAATGACACTCGGGAGGAAATTAAAAGCAGAATAAACATGGGAAATGCCTGTTATTATTCGGTTGAGAATCTCTTATTATCCAATCTGCTGTCCAAAAATCTGAAAGTTAGAATTTATAAAACAGTTATATTACCGGTTCTTCTGTATGGCTGTGAAACTTGGACTCTCACTCTGAGAGAGGAACATAGGTTAAGGGTGTTTGAGAATAAGGTGCTTAGGAAAATATTTGGGGCTAAGCGGGATGAAGTTACAGGAGAATGGAGAAAGTTACACAACACAGAACTGCACGCATTGTATTCTTCACCTGACATAATTAGGAACATTAAATCCAGACGTTTGAGATGGGCAGGGCATGTAGCACGTATGGGCGAATCCAGAAATGCATATAGAGTGTTAGTTGGGAGGCCGGAGGGAAAAAGACCTTTAGGGAGGCCGAGACGTGGATGGGAAGATAATATTAAAATGGATTTGAGGGAGGTGGGGTATGATAATAGAGACTGGAATAATCTTGCACAGGATAGGGACCGCTGGCGGGCTTATGTAAGGGCGGCAATGAACCTTCGGGTTCCTTAAAAGCCATTTGTAAGTAAGTAAGTATTATTATTATTATTATTATTATTATTATTATTATTATTATTGTTATTTTTCCAATGTTCTTTTGAGAAGATTAACCCCGTACGTACATAAGATTATTGGGGATCATTAGTGCGGTTTTAGGCGTAATAGATCGACTATTGATCAGATTATTTGCATTCGAAAGATACTGAAGAAAAATTGGGAGTACAGTACATCAGTTATTCACAGATTTCAAAAAGGTATATGACTCGATTAAGAGAGAAGTTTTATATATAATATTCTTATTGAATTTGGTATTCCCAAGAAACTAGTTCCATTAATTAAAATGTGTTTCAGTGAAACTTACAGCAGAGTCCGTATAGATCAGTTTCTATCTGATGCTTTTCCAATTCACTTCGGGCTAAAGCTACTTTTTAACTTCGCTTTATATTATGCCATTAGGAAAGTTCAGGATAACAGGCAGGATTTGGAACTGAACGGGTTACATCAGCTGCTTGTCTATGCGGTTGATGTGAATATGTTAGGAGAAAATCCACAAACGATTAGGGAAAACACGGGAATTTTACTTGAAGCAAGTAAAGCGATAGGTTTGGAAGTAAATCCCGCAAAGATAAAGTATATGATTATGTCTTGTGATCAGAATATTGTACGAAATAGAAACATAAAAATTGGAGATTTATCTTTCGAAGAAGTCGAGAAGTTCAAATATCTTGGAGCAACAGTAACAAATATAAATGATACTCGGGAGGAAATTAAACACAGAATAAATATCGTGTGTATCGTTATTATAAAAAAAAATCACAGTCCTTTAAATAACAGAACTCGCTGAAATCTTGCCCTTACCACTTTCTTATCTCAGAACCTGTCGGGGACCGAACACCGTTCCCATTGTCTCCTTCAGAAGCCGTGCACTGTATTCCTTGTTTTGAACAACCTCAGCTAATAATAATAATAATAATAATAATAATAATAATAATAATAATAATAATATTAATAATAATAATACTAATAATAATAATAATAATAATAATAATAATAATAATAATAGTTTTTTTCCCTGGCAGAGTTAAGGACATCAGGCCTTCTCTTCCACTCAACCAGAATCAAATCACATACAGAAAAATACATACCGGCATACAAATATTAACTTAAAAATAATAATAAATATAATTAAGTAAAAAAGACAGATTGAATACATATACACAATCAGTAGGCTATTAACTTTAAAATAACAATAATAAAAAAATATATCTATACTAATAATAAATCTGTAGCCGAAATTTTTCTGGTAATTTTCCATTTTCCAAAAATAATTGGTCCTAACATATATAATTAACCACCCTGAAACCGAAAATCGCATTTTTGAAATGTTTGTTTGTATGTCTGTCTGTATGTTTGTTACCTTTTCACGCGATAATGGCTGAACCAATTTATATGAAAATTGGAATATAAATTAAGTTCGTTGTAGCTTAGATTTTAGGCTATATGGCATTCAAAATACTTTATTTAAAAGGGGGGTTATAAGGGGGGCCTGAATTAAATAAATCGAAATATCTCGGTTATTATTGATTTTTGTGAAAAATGTTACATAACAAAAGTTTCTTCAAAAATGATTTCCGATAAGTTTTATTCTTTACAAAATTTTGATAGAACTGATATTTAATGAGATAAATGAGTTTTAAAATTAAAATAACGCCATCTAAGACGGTGCAATGAATTAAGAACAAATGACTTCGTCTATAAGGGGCCTTGGACAACAACAATCGAAACAGAGGCCTTGGACTTCAACAATCGAAAGCTATTAAATATTGCCTACAGAGAATGTTTCTGTTTTTGTATGAAGTAATATCAGAAGCTAAATTAACCGATTTGTATAATTAGTTATTATTTCACCATTGGAAAGTGTAGTTTCTCTAGATGGACATAATGCTATAATGTTATTACAGTAACGTCTGAGTAAATCGAGGACAGGTAAGATTAAAATAGCTTCTTATGCACAGAAAATTTGATAGGCCATTTTGTACATTCGTTTTCTGTATTTCTTAAAATAATATTTATGTACACTCATTTTAATCTCAGAGAATTAACGAACAACGAGAGTGTATTGATTTAGTATGCAGTAACAGTACGTTAGCTTAGCAATCCATTATTTTATAATTCAAATTTTAACTATGCTCAATTGAATCGTGTTAAAATACATAAAATATATATGCAATAAATGCAATGCAAAAAAAAATTGGGTAATGAGCGAAGCAGATTATCTTGCGCTGTTGTAAAAGTTGTTCCCTGGATCAAACGTCCTATTTTAATTATGTAATTACTTTATATTTATTTCTAACAGATGCAGCGGAGCGCACGGGTATGGCTAGTATATAATAAAAAAGAGACTGAATACATAATCACAAACAGGAAAATACATCTAGTATACAGTATTAACAAAAAAAAAAAGAATTAATACATATGAATATAATCTCACAACTAAAGGAATAGTAGAATTAGTATGATCAGCACAGCACGTGTTACATTGAGACAATGACAATTACCTAGATATAAGTGTTAATGGAAAAATGAAGTAATGACTGTGTAAAATAATAATAATAATAATAATAATAATAATAATAATAATAATAATAATAATAAATAAAAATTATACCCAAAAATCTAATTCTTTTCATTTAAAATATATCTAAACAACCTAATTTTAAACAACTGAGGACTAAGACTACCCCTGATTTCGAGCGGCAGCGAATTCCATGGCTATTGAGAAAGAACTTGAGTACAGAGATGTCTGATGACGTGGTATTGATAGCAACAGATTGTGCTGTGAACGTGTATTTCAGCTATTCATATTTTAATTTAAAGCATAAAGCAATGTTAGCTATACCATGGCAACGGATTACAAATGACAGCTGAAACTCGCTGCACGAAGCGCTGCATTATTCAGAGCGGGCCACGGTTCTTGACTTGTCAGTGTTTCGTATTTGGAAACATACTACCACAGTCTACTATATACAGTCGCGAAGCTTAAGGTGTTTTTTTGCAAATCTCGTGATAAAGCGCTCCAAGCGGTTAGCAACTAGAAACAATAGACTGTCCATGGTCGACTTTGGACTGTGTCGTATTTCTATCGAGTGCTAGCTCGTTGCGTATTTCACATTGATGCTTGTTAAATGTTCGTTATTGGTTGTAATGAAAATGTTAATGGCTAAAATATAATAATTGGAATAATAATATGGGACAAGGAGGAGACGCTTGTAGTGCTATAAATTGTAGCAACAGTAAGAGAAAGAGGCCAGAGTTTTCCTTTTTCCGATTTCCCAAAGATTCAGAAAGGTTCCTGGGTTTCCACAAGATACTGTGCAGAAACAAAACTCTTAATTTTGAAGTTCTTTGTGACTGTTAGAATACATTATATCCTTAAATTTCAAAATGAAATGTTTCAGTCTAACCGAAAGGACATTAGATACCGGTTAAAGTTCTGTCACTTAGGCTGCTAAATTTCCAGAGATATAAAGGTTAGGTATACTTTTTTTTTCAGAGGATATATTTTTAATTGCAGCTATTAAGTTTGTTATTATTTTTATGTGTTACTTTACTAAAGACGTAGAAAAATAAAGTTTGTTTTAATGAAATTTATTGATCACGTTTTATTTTCAATTCTGGTGGGATTATTATTGCTTAGGCCTACTTTTTTTTTCAAAGGATATGTTTTTAATTATAGCTGTTAATTTTGTTGTTATTTTTATTTGTTGCTTTACTAGAGACGTAGAAAAAGTATGTTACAATAAAATTTATTGAATACGTTTTATTTTCAATTCTGGTGTGATTATTATTGCTTAACCTCATCCCACTTTGTTAACTACGTAAACCTACACTACAAGTACCGGTACACGTAAGTTACTCCTTTAATTCATATTTCCATTATTATTGTTGTAAAGGGAAATGCAAATTAATATTTATTGGTTTCATAGTTAATTATCGCTATAATCTTGAATGAGTGAAGCTATTATAGTAAATTTCAGTTCGTTTTGCACAAACAAAAATTATATTAACTTATTTCTTGCGGGTATCTTCGAGTTTATGGTGGAATTTAACATACTTCATTAAAATAATAAATTAACTTTATGCATTTAATATTTCAATAATGGCCTCACAGCTGCTCATACGGCTTTAATTGACATCTGTAGTACGTGTAATTCCATTGTTGAAGGTCTGTCGTTATAATTTTTTTTTATAATATGTGACATTTTGCCTGTCGTTTTGTACTTATAAGCATTTCAGTTGTGTTGAAGACTTACTGTAATACTGCAATCCTGTGTACATTCTGTCGTCTTCACAAATGGATACAACTCCACGAAAACGGTCTAAAATTATAACATTAGCAGAGCATTCTTCTATGACACAGAGGCAAATTGCTGCAGAATGTCACATCGGTTTGGCTACTGTTAATTCGATCATAAAACGATACAGGGAGACTGGATCCATCACACCCCAGAAAAAAGGAAACTGTGGCCGGAAAAGGAAGACTTCACCTGCAGATGATCATTTAATTGTCAGGAAAAGTAAATTAAATCCTAGACTAACTGCTGTCGACTTAACCCGCGAGTTAATGGCTACCACTGGGGCGAATATTCACGTCACAACAGTGCGGCGTAGGCTTTTGGAAGCTGGACGTAGGGCTCGTAAGCCTATTAAGAAGCAACTGGTAACCCCCTGTTATGTGCAAAAATCGCTTAATGTGGGCAAAATTACATCAACACTAGACAGTGAATGACTGGAAGAATGTACTTTTTCCGATGAGTCTCATTTCGAGGTCCACGGCCACCGTGTTTCTTACGTACGGAAAGGATCCGAAAAAGTAACAGCAGCTCATCTCCAAAAAGCACCCAAAAACCCCCCTAAAGTAATGTTTTGGGGTTGTTTTACACATTAAGGGCCTGGAGCATTAATACCTATCAAGGGAATGATGAATTCTGACATTATTCACTTATTGGAAACCAGAATCGTACCCCAGCTGCAAAAATCATTTCCGGATGGCAGAGGTGTGTTCCAACAAGACCTGGCACCATGCCATACGTCTCGAAAAACTACAGAATTCTTCAACAAGAAGAATATTCAGGTACTCCCCTGGCCAGGCAACTCACCCGACATCAACCCCATTGAGAACTTGTGGTCAATTTGCAAAAGAAGAATGCAAAAAATGGATTGTTCTACAAAGGAGAAGATGATTTCTGCCCTCATTGGTGTATGGTTTCGCGATGAAATTAGTGGAATCCATGCCAAATCGTCTCGGAACTGTTATTAGGAACAAGGGAGGCCACATAGATTACTGAGGTATGTCTTAGATCCTTTTTTTTTATCTCGTTTGAGTGTTTTTGCATAAGTAATTACGTTGTTCGGATTAATTTGCACGCTACTGTATTTTGTCGTCTGCTAGGAGAGAGATCTGCGATGATGAGGCGATAGTAGCGATCGTAGTGGTGGGCAACTACACATGTTTGCATTTTTACTACGTATTGAGCTTCACGACTGTATGTAGTAGACTGTGACACTACTTGTTCCCGCTCCTTATCAATTACCATGCTGGTTAAAAACCGAGCTGAAATCCGATTAAAGCGTGAGCTCCACTCACATTAACAGCCCGCAACCCTGAACCAGTCCCTATCAATCCAGCACAGTTGACTGCAGAGATAGGGACGGTCCCTGCCGGTCGTGTAACATGTAGAAATGCGCAACGGTGTGGAAAAAGAGATGGCTGCAGGATGTTGTGTGGGGCATAGAATGGCTTTATTTAAGAAAGACGCACCACCGCACAATAAGCGAGATGTGAAGGCGTAGCGCGGCGGTCTTTGTACGGTGACCCAGTCCGAGACTCCTTTTTTATTTGTGTTTGTGCCGGCAGGACTAGAGAAAATTATGAATGTGTAAGGCAAGGTCCGAGAAACTCCACGCGATACGATAGAACGAAAAGGATTTTGTAGTTTCTTTAGGCCCGATTGTATAAACCATTTAATCTTAGATCAGAGGTTAAATTGATCCTCGTTTCAGCTGAACTTGGAATTTTGTGTTGTATAAAGTCTAATCTGAGATTAATTTGTCTCAAACTAAAGTCAACTTTGACTGAAGAAATTTCTCCGATTAAGTTAGATGATCCAAGTTCAGTTATTTCGTTTCTGTTTGAAATATATATAAGGCCCGATTGTATAATCCATTTAATCTTAGATCAGAGGTTAAATTGATCCTTGTTTCAGCTGAACTTGGAATTTTGTGTTGTATAAAGTCTAATCTGAGATTAATTTGTCTCAAACTAAAGTCAACTTTGACTGAAGAAATTTCTCCGATTAAGTTAGATGATCCAAGTTCAGTTATTTCGTTTCTGTTTGAAATATATATAAGGCCCGATTGTATAAACCATGTAATCTTAGATCAGATGACGCAGAATATCTGCATGGAAATATCATATGTACTTCGGTACATTAAAATAATATATATGATATGCGTAAATCACTTCGTGATTTAAGACGGCGCTTATTCCGTCGGATCCCGGCCAACTAGTCACTCACATCGAGTGCACATATGTGGACTTCGGTCCTGCGTTCATAGACATCTATGACGTAGTGCAGAGGGCGGCCACTAGAGGGAACCCAAGAGTTGGAGCTTAATCTGAGACGATTCTAACCGGCGTCGGGGTTGTATCCGGTGTGGCTTAGTGGATAAAGCATCAGCACGTAGAGCTGAAAACCCGGGTTCAAATCCCGGCGCCGGAGAGAATTTTTCTCCGTTCCATTACTCTTTCATCTTAGATCAGAGGTTAAATTGATCCTTGTTTCAGCTCAACTTGGAATTTTGTGTTGTATAAAGTCTAATCTGAGATTAATTTGTCTCAAACTAAAGTCAACTTTGACCGAAGAAATTTCTCCGATTAAGTTAGATGATCCAAGTTCAGTTATTTCGTTTCTGTTTGAAATATATATAAGGCCCGATTGTATAATCCATTTAATCTTAGATCAGAGGTTAAATTGATCCTTGTTTCAGCTGAACTTGGAATTTTGTGTTGTATAAAGTCTAATCTGAGATTAATTTGTCTCAAACTAAAGTCAACTTTGACTGAAGAAATTTCTCCGATTAAGTTAGATGATCCAAGTTCAGTTATTTCGTTTCTGTTTGAAATATATGTAAGGCCCGATTGTATAAATCATTTAATCTTAGATCAGAGGTTAAATTGATCCTTGTTTCAGCTGAACTTGGAATTTTGTGTTGTATAAAGTCTAATCTGAGATTAATTTGTCTCAAACTAAAGTCAACTTTGACTGAAGAAATTTCTCCGATTAAGTTAATGATCCAAGTTCAATTATTTCGTTTCTGTTTGAAATATATATAAGGCCCGATTGTATAATCCATTTAATCTTAGATCAGAGGTTAAATTGATCCTTGTTTCAGCTGAACTTGGAATTTTGTGTTGTATAAAGTCTAATCTGAGATTAATTTGTCTCAAACTAAAGTCAACTTTGACTGAAGAAATTTCTCCGATTAAGTTAGATGATCCAAGTTCAGTTATTTCGTTTCTGTTTGAAATATATATAAGGCCCGATTGTATAATCCATTTAATCTTAGATCAGAGGTTAAATTGATCCTTGTTTCAGCTGAACTTGGAATTTTGTGTTGTATAAAGTCTAATCTGAGATTAATTTGTCTCAAACTAAAGTCAACTTTGACTGAAGAAATTTCTCCGATTAAGTTAGATGATCCAAGTTCAGTTATTTCGTTTCTGTTTGAAATATATATAAGGCCCGATTGTATAAACCATGTAATCTTAGATCAGATGACGCAGAATATCTGCATGGAAATATCATATGTACTTCGGTACATTAAAATAATATATATGATATGCGTAAATCACTTCGTGATTTAAGACGGCGCTTATTCCGTCGGATCCCGGCCAACTAGTCACTCACATCGAGTGCACATATGTGGACTTCGGTCCTGCGTTCATAGACATCTATGACGTAGTGCAGAGGGCGGCCACTAGAGGGAACCCAAGAGTTGGAGCTTAATCTGAGACGATTCTAACCGGCGTCGGGGTTGTATCCGGTGTGGCTTAGTGGATAAAGCATCAGCACGTAGAGCTGAAAACCCGGGTTCAAATCCCGGCGCCGGAGAGAATTTTTCTCCGTTCCATTACTCTTTCATCTTAGATCAGAGGTTAAATTGATCCTCGTTTCAGCTGAACTTGGAATTTTGTGTTGTATAAAGTCTAATCTGAGATGAATTTGTCTCAAACTAAAGTCAACTTTGACCGAAGAAATTTCTCCGATTAAGTTAGATGATCCAAGTTCAGTTATTTCGTTTCTGTTTGAAATATATATAAGGCCCGATTGTATAATCCATTTAATCTTAGATCCTTGTTTCAGCTGAACTTGGAATTTTGTGTTGTATAAAGTCTAATCTGAGATTAATTTGTCTCAAACTAAAGTCAACTTTGACTGAAGAAATTTCTCCGATTAAGTTAGATGATCCAAGTTCAGTTATTTCGTTTCTGTTTGAAATATATGTAAGGCCCGATTGTATAAATCATTTAATCTTAGATCAGAGGTTAAATTGATCCTTGTTTCAGCTGAACTTGGAATTTTGTGTTGTATAAAGTCTAATCTGAGATTAATTTGTCTCAAACTAAAGTCAACTTTGACTGAAGAAATTTCTCCGATTAAGTTAGATGATCCAAGTTCAGTTATTTCTTTTCTGTTTGAAATATACGAGTGACAGATTGTGCAAATAAAATATCCATTATTATTAATTTTAATAGATATATTAGGTACATTTATATATATTTCTTTCAATTTCTTGCCTTAATACACAAACATTCTTATATTTTATAAGGCTCTATCGTGTTCAGCAGTATCAAATAACATAACCTATAATTATATTATGTTTATAACAACCATTAATTATTAATGGATATGACAGGTACATTCATAAATGTTCAATTAACTGTATTACTAAAGGAAAATTGTCGTTTTATAAAGCTTTATTATGTTTAGCAGTATCAAACACCATAACATGATAACAACTTGGAGAACAGTCAACCTTCTTCTTATTGTCCGCCATTATTTACATAGCACAAAAAACCAGTGCCTCCAGCAGAATGTAATACGGAAAGTCGCCAAAAAGTACTTGTAAAGTCGCTAGATTTCTCATTATCAACAAAGAAAGATTAATTTTTGTCACTATGGGGTGCTAAAAAGGTCGCTAAATCCCTATTTAAGCAATATAAAAGTTAAAAGAAATTGTTGTCGAAAAAGAGTTAAAGTCACTACATTGGCAACACTGAACAAACCTGTGTAACATGGTCCGCGCATCACGTATTTCACCTGTTTATGTGATGTTGCCAAATCCTTTTCAAGTGAACTTAGATTGCATTTGAACCAAGGTAATTTGATCGCTGAAAAGTTTTATACAATAGAAGTGTCTGAACTCGGTTCACTTTTCGATCTTCGATCAAATTTGATCTTTAGTCAAGGAGTTTTATACAATTGGGCCTAAGCATAATAAAATACGGGAGTAGAGATGGAAACGATATACCGGTTTTTACGAAATACCGATATTTTCGTTTCGATATATCGGTATCGAAATTTTGTTCCAATATATCGTACAATATAGTAATAGTAGTAGTAGTAGTAGTAGTAGTAGTAGTAGTAGTAGTAGTAGTAGTAGTAGTATTTATTTATTTATTTATTTATTTGCGACGTTTTGTATAGTGATCTTAGTGTTGAATTGTCATTGAGGCTTCAGCGTGTTCATAATGCTTGTGTTCGTTTCATTTTTAACAGCCGTCGCTATGATCATGTCTCCGAGTATTTCTTTCAATTATCTTGGCTTCGTTTACGGGAGAGACGTTCAGTTCATTCACTCTGTTTGCTGTATCAGAGTTTAAATAATTCCACACCTATTTACCTAGTTCCTCGCTTCACACTTTTAGCATCCCACCACAACCGTGATACACGTTCACAGCATAACCTTGTTCTATCAATTCCATTCCATCAAACATCTCTCTACTCTGCTTCCTTCACAATACACACAGCTCGTTCCTGGAATTCCTTGTCACAGGAAATCAGGAGCAGTCGGAGTCTAAAATCTTTTAAGTACACTCTACTTAGAAATATTTTTAATGAACAGAACTAGACTCTTGCGGAAGTTTCTAAATGGTCTTAAATAACCAAGTTGTTAGTTTTTTCTCCGCTCTCTTCTTTTTTTTCTCTCTTTTCTTTTTTTATTATCTTCATATATTACTTAATCATTTGTGTTTGTATGCCATTTAGTAGGACTTTGCTAATCAACATTTTATGTCTTGTCACCCATATGTATTCTCCAATTAGTATATTAACTGAATAATATATCTCAAGTAAATTAATCGTCCAATTTGTCTCGGGAATTTTAGGTCTTATAAATTGTGTGTGTGTGTGTGTGTGTGTGTGTGTGTGTGTGTGTGTGTATTCCCCTTATGTTATGTAACTGATTTTGATTATGTGTAATTTTCTACTTTAATTTATATATTATGTAACTGATCTTGACTAATTGTAATTTTATATTATGTAACTGATCTTGTCTATTGTAATTTCCTACTATATTTTGTGTAATTTCTAACGTATTTTCTTTTGTGTTGTTTTGTAATCAAATTTTGTATCTCATGTATATTATTGAAACCTGGTTGAGTGGGAGAGAAGGCCTCATAGCCTTAACTCTGCCAGGCAAAATAAACCTACTACTACTGCTACTACTACTAACCTGTTAGAGATAAGGCCATCAGGCCTTCTCTGCCCTTCTACCAGGGGATTACAACTATAATATGAAGAATAAAATTACAATTAATATTCAATTTACAATTACAATTACAATAAAAATTAAAGTACGACAAAATTCCCTGATTAATGAAAGCTAGACAATTTATCATACAGCGTATTCCGAATCTCACCCGACCGGTGGACAACAATGACGTCACGGTGCAGCGAAGTAGGAACAAAACTGCTGGAAGGATCGATGGCTGTCATGGCGACTGTATAAGCTGTTGTCTGTGCTACGCTA
Organism: Periplaneta americana; assembly: GCF_040183065.1. Taxonomy (NCBI): domain Eukaryota; kingdom Metazoa; phylum Arthropoda; class Insecta; order Blattodea; family Blattidae; genus Periplaneta; species Periplaneta americana. The sequence continues at coordinate 154,777,855 of NC_091129.1, forward strand.
GCAAAATTTTGCGAAATTTCCGTACTGCCATCTCGTTCAAAGAAAAGAGAGCATAAACAATTTATTTCTTTAACCGGTAGTAATAACTGGTCCGTTGACATGTTCGCTCATAAGCCATTAACATATTGATTTTACGTTGTGCTCATTACAAACAATACAGCAGAACACACCGCCATGACACAACAGTGCACGATGTCATTCGTCTGCTAATTCCCGCCCTATACAAGAACCAATCAGATTCACTGATGGCGCCTGATGGAGACTGCCACCACCTCTGCAAGCTGATGTCACCGGTGCGACACCGGTGGAGCATCAGTGACACCATCGGTGAAATTCGGAACACCGTGATGCCATCGGATTGCTCACCGGTGAGATTCGGAATACGCTCATAGAAGTTAAGAACAAAGAATATTTTTGTATTTACTGAATTACAAATTAAACCTAGAGTAACAAAATTCTACAATGATGAAATTACCATATATTCAGATATTTTGTGATAGTTTAAGAGAACTATTTACAAGAAACCATGTCTGAATGAGTCTCAATTACTGGCCTAGTAAGTTTGCATTTGAATTCGATTTTATTTCGACAGTCCCTTATGCTAGCAGGTAACGAGTTCCAGAGTCTTGGAAGGGCTATTGTGAAAGAGGATGAGTATGAGGAGGTACGATGGGATGGTATTGTTAGTATTGTTTCATGGCGAGAGCGTATTGTATTGTATTGTATTTATTAACATTCCATGGTATTCATAGATGCTTACAGCTAGAATATGGAACAAGTCAAAAAACTTAATACTATTATAAAATCTTAATTTATAGTCACAGTCTAGATGAAATATATATACAGACGAGATTTACAATATAGTCTACTAGTACAACACATAGTTTTAGTATCAATTTCATGAAGTGTTATTGAATGTCATGAATTCACCTACAGAATAGAAGGCGTGAGAAATTAGGTACTTCTTTAATTTGGCCCTAAATAATTTTATGTTTTGAGTTTCATTTTTTATATCGATAGGGAGGCTATTAAAAATTTTTACTGCCATATAACGCACTCCTTTTTGATAGCACGATAGACTTGCCGATGGAGTATGAAAGTCATTTTTTTGACGTGTATTTATGCTATGAACTGTTGAATTAGTTACAAAGTTTTCACGATTACATACGAGGAAGATTATTAATGAAAACATATACTGACAAGCCATGGGCATTATTTGTAGTTTTTTAAAATAGTCCTACACGATTCCCTAGATTTGGCACCTACTATTATTCTAATTACTCTTTTTTGTAATAGAAATATATTGTTGCTATCTGTGGAATTTCTCCAGAATATTATTCCAAAACTCATTACCGAGTGGAAGTATGCAAAGTATATTGTTTTTAAGGTATTGATATTTACTATCTTTTGCATAGATCTAATAGCAAAACAAGCTGAATTTAGTTTGGGGGTAATTTCTTTAATATGATTTTTCCAATTTAACACTTTATCGATTTTTAAGCCAAGAAATTTGGTTGTTGTTGTTGTTGTTGATAATAGAGATCTATTGTTAATTATTGCGCTAGAAATTTGCGACGTTGAATTTGGACAGGATTTAAATTGAATTATGTTAGTTTTGTTACAATTTAATACCAATTTATTGACTGAGAACCAGTCACATATTTTGAAGAGAATTTCCTCTGTTGAAGCGTGTGTTCAGATTGTGGTGGGAAGAAAGGTAAGTGGAGCGAGACGACAGGTACGAAAGAATAGAAGAGTTCAAGATTTCGAAAAGAAGGAGAAGTGAATTTCTTATCTAGTTTAAGCCAATCTACTGTTTCCAGGGATGGAGTAATATGATCATATTTAAGAACATTGCTTACAAAACGTACACGCAAATTATGAGCACGTTGAAGTTTCGCTTTGTTGTCGCTGGAGAGATCATTAAGTAAAATGTCAGCATAGTCAAAATAGGGAGATGCAAGCGTCCGCACAAGGGACTTTTCAAGCATGAGGGAGGATGACAACAGTACTTAAAGCATTAAAACCGAACGAAACAAAACTGGCTATTATGGTGGGCAACTTATTTGGCTAAACTAACCTTGAGGTAGTTTTCTTCGTATTCCCCTTATACACCTTGCATATACGAATCTGTGACAGGTCAGGTTTGGTTAGTTTAAGCTTTTATTATGCCTAGACGATCAACGACTAAACTAGCGTTGAGGTAGTTCCCTTCGTACTCCGCGTATACATCTTGTATATATGAATCTGTGACAGGTTAGGTTTGGTTAATTTAAGCTTTTATTATGCCTAGACGATCAACGACTAAACTAGCGTTGAGGTAGTTCCCTTCGTACTCCGCGTATACATCTTGTATATAGCCTACGAATCTGTGAGAGGTTAGATTTGGTTAGTTTAAGCTTTTATTATGCCTAGACGATCAACGACTAAACTAGCGTTGAGGTAGTTCCCTTCGTACTCCGCGTATACATCTTGTATATACGAATCTGTGACAGGTTAGGTTTGGTTAGTTTAAGCTTTTATTATGCCTAGACGATCAACGACTAAACTAGCGTTGAGCTAGTTCCCTTCGTACTCCGCGTATACATCTTGTATATACGAATCTGTGACAGGTTAGGTTTGGTTAATTTAAGCTTTTATTATGCCTAGACGATCAACTACTAAACTAGCGTTGAGGTAGTTCCCTTCGTACTCCGCGTATACATCTTGTATATACGAATCTGTGACAGGTTAGGTTTGGTTAGTTTAGGCTTTTATTATGCCTAGACGATCAACGACTAAACTAGCGTTGAGGTAGTTTCCTTCGTACTCCGCGTATACATCTTGTATATACGAATCTGTGACAGGTCAGGTTTGGTTAGTTTAAGCTTTTATTATGCCTAGACGATCAACGACTAAACTAGCGTTGAGGTAGTTCCCTTCGTACTCCGCGTATACATCTTGTATATACGAATCTGTGACAGGTTAGGTTTGGTTAGTTTAGGCTTTTATTATGCCTAGACGATCAACGACTAAACTAGCGTTGAGGTAGTTCCCTTCGTACTCCGCGTATACATCTTGTATATACGAATCTGTGACAGGTCAGGTTTGGTTAGTTTAATCTTTTATTATGCCTAGACGATCAACGACTAAACTAGCGTTGAGGTAGTTCCCTTCGTACTCCGCATATACATCTTGTATATACGAATCTGTGACAGGTTAGGTTTGGTTAGTTTAGGCTTTGTTATGCCTTGCATATACGATCAACTGCATCTGCACAAAAAAAAAATCAAATTTAACCATTTTCAGTTCCGAAATCACCGAAACTACCTCAGCGCTAGTTTAACCCGATCAACTACTCTCCACAAAAAATGTCCTTATAAATGCAACGATTTTCACGTCCGAAATCGCCGAAACTACTTCGGCGCTAGTTTCACCATCTTATGATGTAGTGATTACACGATTTAAATAATAACACCATTTGTTGCCAGGACTTTATCTTGTGTAAAATCCTGTCTTAACAACTGTTTTGTTTTGTAAATATTTTCCAATGTTTCTCCGAATACTTATGTTTCGTTAATTTTTATTCTATGACTCAATATTATAATGTTAATGCACGACTTAAAATAATTTATCCATTATATTAAATACAATAAAAAGGATCAATTTTTAAAACAATTAGAATAATCACATAACCTCAAGTTCTCCATACCCAAATACATTTTAAAATTATCAACTAATTCAATATCTACAATATAACTTCTTGGTGCATGAGGTTAAGTTTTGACATGTTACTGTTCAGTTAGATAAGTATTTATTTGTTAATGGTACATGTACATAATTTATCTGTTGGGTTTTCCCATATAAATCACTGATGTTTGGCGTGTATAGAGAAATCGTATTCACTTTTCACTGCTCTTCAATATTTCCTGTTAATTTTTATCGGTGTGACAAAATATCGGTGTAATTTATGCATATTGTGCTTACTTATCTGTAGTAAAGTCACGAGAGGTCTGAGATTCGCCGATAAATCCACGAGCGAAGCGAGTGGATTTATCTGGGAAATCTCAGACCTCTAGTGGCATTTATTAGGACTATTTCGTGAATAAAATAAAAGTGTAAATAATATATCCCTAAAATTCGATCACAAAATGTTAATAATTGTTTATTAACGAATACTTAACCTATTCAGACATTGTGAAGTTGAAATACTCGTAGATGAATATCGTTTACTGCAATAAAGAAATTCGATGTTATTAATCAGTAATGCCAATTGCAAAATACAGGTTTAACAATGTTAATTATATGTACTGCACTTTTCTCTTATTATTATAACATAAATACATTATTTTTCATTATCTGCTGAAATCATAATTTAATTTAACAGTAACAGTGGGGACAGCTATATACCAATGCTTATGTATTCACAGCGAGACATGTTGCTACACAGTGAAGCCATCTCTGTATAGATAGGCCTAATTAAAACACGAATTTTATTACGCCATACGGAAGGCAGTTTGATCAAAAGACCTTGTTATTACTATGCAAGGTCATTGGGTTTGATATGCGATGATAGGTTATGTTACCTGTGGTAGCAGGACTAATGTCAGCTGTGTCTTATTTCGACCGTTACAATCAGTGCATTTTTTATAGCTCGACAAACGCATTCTCGCTGTAGTGTGTAACGGAACTAAAGCTGCATCTACACCGCAGGCAGTGATCTACACAGTTCAATATTCCAATCGCGTATGCGTGCAATCTGGGAAGAATATTGAAAGAATCAAGTTTAAAAGGTACGTTCAATTAAGATGCATGAAGATTTTGTGTCTAAATGGTGCGCCGTTTTGAACGTCGTCTTCACTGCGTAAATATATTAATTAATATTAAATATCAATCTTGCATTCATTGCTTTAAAGTTGAAATAAAAGTTTAACCGTGTATTTACATCTTAATGTATTCATGATCATCAATTTACGGGGAAACAGTTGGCGACAACGGTTAAACAAAAGAACGACCATGCGATAAATTGATATCGATAAATCTAGCTGCAAAAATTATCGCAAAGTCTGACTGTGATAGGTTGGAATTCAAAATTTCATTACACTTCATTGGTCTAAAATGGAATGACGTCATATAAACGAAATAGTCGATATAAAATATCGGTGTAACAAAATCACAGATAAAAATCACAGATATTTAATTGTCACAGTCACAGATACTTTAAAATATCGTTTAAGCTCATCTCTACACAATGGTCCTCCTTACCGCCGATAATAATGCAGTAATAATGCTGCCATATCCCAATATACTTAAGGGGAGAGGATGGTATTTTTTAAAACTTTTTTCCTATTTGGTGTAAATTATTAATTTTTTGTATGTAGAGAGCTCATAGCTCTGGCAACTCAACCAAATAAAAATATTTTGAAAAAAATATATATATATTTGGAGCCCAAATTTGAAAAAAATATACCCAATGCAGGATTGTACTAAAACCGATATATCTAAACCGTTTTTAAAGATAGATTCAAACAGTTTTTGCAATATATTTGAAAAAGTGTGTTCTACTAACTGTCTGTAACAGAATTTTGATATTAGTCCCTACGTTTGTAAAATAAACAATTAAAGTTTAGTAACAAATTTCTGATTTCCTTTCTTGCAAACAAACGGACGTATTTTTAAAATGAAATCAATTAACAAAATTCTGCTACAGAAAAAAGTTTCCTAATAGTCTAAAGAATGTGTGTTCTAAATTTCATGCATGTATCTTTAATAGTTCAGAAATTATATCCATTTTGTCTGGCAATGTAGCGAAAAAAATGAAGTTATTGGAAACAGATAAAAGCGGGCGTGTGATTTAAAAATCCATAGCGCAGGAAGTTTAATAATGACGTCTCAACATCCGATAAGGGCACAAATACCCACAAGATTTTATGCAATGCATTCCTCACATATCAAAGGGTATTTTAAAGAAAAAAAAACATTTGAAAATTTAATTTACCGGAAACAACAATAAAAGTGGGCGAGTGATTTAAAAATCCTTAATGCAGGAAGTTTAAAAATGGAGATCCACACATATCAGAGTATTTCAAAGAATTTTTTTTTTTAAATCTAGTCACTTTTCATCAAAAATAACATCCTCGAACCGAAAATTCGAAAGTTCGCCACACACATGTGAGCCTCAAATCTCACAGCAATAAAACACGACTTTCTCGGAAAAGGTCGAATTTTTTTTTCATGAATTCCAGACATCAAATAAGGAGACCCGTATTGTTTTATTTTCACAATTAATAATTATTTGTGTAGTTATGAATATTTGAAGTTAAGCAAATTATGCGAGCACTGTTACATAAACTCGCTTGGAACTCTATGTCTACACATAATTGAGATTTGCGGTTTGGCGCATTTGAAAGACGAAATACAAAACTCTTTATTACTTTAGGCCTATCACAAATAAATTTAAAATTTGGCCTATTTTTTTAATCATTTCTTTTTCAAAGCAAAATTACTATACTAAATAGCCAAGTTAAAAATCTGAAAAAATATAGACTTGTTCGCTGATGTATTATCCGTAAACTACTGCATTTATAAATATGGGATCGGCACCCATACATTTGTAACAATTTATTTTCCGGAGGCATGCACGCGCTCGCGATGCCCAGCTAATGAACTGCTTCCAGCCACAGGCTAGAAGGCTGCCCGTGGAAAGTTTTACGAAATCCCCCGTTGCATCTGATGTTACCATACTAATCATCAAATTATTAATACCTTAAGGAACAGTAAATATCTTATCTAAAATTATTTTATTATTGTCAGCTCAGCTAAGAGGGGAAGCCCTTCATAGTGCTATATGTTTATACTGTAATATAGCCAAGTGTTTGATGATAGCAAGGCTGGGTAAGGCAGTAAACTTTATGGCAGTAAACAGATGGCAGGAGACAAAATATAGAAGAGAAAAATAATCAGTTTGGGTTTGAATTTCACGCAGTGACGTGACTTCTATACAACATATGTTTATACTGTAATATAGCCAAGTGTTTGATGATAGCAAGGCTGGGTAAGGCAGTAAACTTTATGGCAGTAAACAGATGGCAGGAGAGAAAAATAATCAGTTTGGGTTTGAATTTCGCGCAGTGACCTATACAACATGAGTGATGGTAAAGATCGCGTAATATATAACAAGTGTTTAAATCCATTTACCTACCTAATCACGCTTTTAAAAAGAAAAGTACACTAATACGCGTAAGTCGCGACTTATTGATAAAGCTCAATTTAAAGGGGTCTTTGAATGTGCAAATATGTGATTTGTTCCGTAAAAATCAATTAATTTCCAGATAGGTCAGGTGAAATTAATGTGAAGCCGGTAGTTCTTGTGATATTAATAAACATTAATCAAATGAAAGTGCGGACAGAGAAAGTGATTATCCCAGTATTTCTTCTAGCAGTTTTATGGATACAATGCTAGAAATCAGTAATATTGAGGAATTAAACAAGAGTTTGATGTCAATAGAATCCCCTATCAAGAAAAGAAAGCTACAACAAAAACGATACCCCCGTGAAAAGTTTCAAAACTAAAAGGCTCCCTAGCATGTAAAGTGTTTCATGTAGAAGATGCATCGTCATCCCTTCAAAAGTCAGCCATATTTTATTTTTGACGGAATACAAAGAAAGGTACAACCTGAAAATTACATAGTTATTGCAGACTTTTCTGAAAATTATTCATTTGTAATACAAGATTCAATACAAGGTGTGCATTGGAAGATATGCCAAGCCACAATACAATACAATTTTAATTTTACTTCCTACTCTATTTTATTTTATATTCTCTTATAGGCCTATTAATATTATATCTGAACTGCGACCGAACACGATCGCTGCTCATTTGGTCTCAAATTTTGTTAATACTACTGTATCTCCTTTTTCTATATTGATTGTATTATTTTATTTCTATTTCTCTTGTTTGTAATTATATTTTTTATTCTGTATATTTAAATAAATAAAAAATAAATAAATCCTTTCGTAGTATATTTCAAAGGAGATACAGAAATTCGTTACAAAAGTATTGTCATCTCAGAAACCATGAAACATGACACCGATCCCTTTCACTTTTTTCAATCCGAAGCAATCAATTTCTTAAAGCAAGAATTCAACGATGTGAAAAAATCTTCTACTTTTCCAATGGATCTAGTTCACAGTACAAAAAAAAAAAAAAAGAATTTTAAAAATAATTGCTTACATGAAGACGATTATGGAATTAGTGCTGAATGACACTTTGCAATGTCGCATGGTAAAGGTCCATGTGATGGCATTGGAGATTCTGTTAAAAGACTTGCCACGAGAGTCAGCCTATACAAGATCCTATAACAACACCAAAAAAAAAAACTGTTTGATTAGCCACAAAAAACATTTCTAACGTGTCATTTATATTTTGTCCATTCAATAAGCACAAAAACCACACTGAAAATTTGCAGGCCAGATACCATAATCTAAAACCAATAACTGGTACATTAAAATTACATTCTTTCATTCCGTTGTCAAAAACTGAAGATTTAGTAAAATAAATAACAAAGAAGGTAGGCGAATGAAAATTTGAAGTGTGAATGAAAAGAAACATTTAAAAAGCATAATGTACAATTATTTGAAGATATCATAATAAGTAAATTAGCAGTGTTTCCTCGAGTAACTTGATCCGTACTGGGTGTAATGTTGCAAAGTTCAGTCAATTATCCAGCACCGATAAACCTCTCAGCGCGCTTTAAAGCTTCCCGTCCACTGCTGCTGCGCCGACCGCTACACATTCTGTCATAAGTAATTAAATTTCCATTAAACTATTGGAGATCCCATTCTGATTTTTCTGGAATTATTAAGAATACTTCAATGCACATAGTAAACATTTTGTTAGATTTTTAATAGGGCTATTTCACACTGATATATATGTTTTAAAAATTGAATTATAAAAAATATTTGTAATAATTATATTAAAATTAGTTAGTAAATATTTAATAAAGGACAGTACTTTAAGCTTTTAAATGCATTTTTCAAAAAAAAAAAATTAACATCAAAATCGTCAGAAATATGACGCTCTAAATGTTGCATTGTGCGACATTTTTAACGAATTATAACATGTAATATTTTAAAAACATGTGAACTTAGGAGGAAATAAAAATACACTTGTTGGTTTATGAGACCCATAGAGTTGGTAAAAATTACTAAAAAAAATATAAACGCAATCAGTAGAGGTGGGGAAAAAATAACGTAACAGTTATTTTGGAACAGTTCCTTGTTTGGAACTGTTCCAAAAAGTAACAGCATCTTGGAACACTATGTTCCAAAATAACAGTGTTGCTCTGAGCTAGTACGAAATACTTGCGGTTACAAATACTCGTTTCACTTTGGAATACATTATGACAACGCCTGTTCCACAGTACGGAACATGTTTGGTACTATTGAAAGCAGTGACGCCAACTTTTGAAAAACAGTGGGTGGGCTCAAACATTTGACGAGCCTTAAGTTAAATAAATCTCACAACACGATAAATTATTGGGTGTGCTCGGATTCCACGAGTCTTTAAAAAATATACACATTATCTTGGAACTGATGTTAATTAAGTATAGGATTCTATCAAATCATATTGCCTGTATTATAGTAACTACATTGTGAATTTTATCAAGGGAGATGAAAATATATAGGTTATGTTTTATTTCCAAATATTTTACAGTTTCAGTTTCATTACCAATTCTTGAAATTAAACTAAAATCTGTTGAAACATGACTATTATTGAAGTTATTTTGTTTAAAAAAAAGTACAACGGTAAATTTTCATATTTCATTACAACGAGATTATTATTCTTCATGACGGTACATTATTAATATGAATTTTAGCACGGCCGAAATGATTATAGCTTTTATTTTCGCATTTTTGGAGAATTTGAACACTACTGTGACTTTCAGCTAAGCAGAAGAGGAAGAATAGGTTAGGTTTTATTTACCACTGGGATCCATTTCGATTTCGTGACCAATTTACAAATAATTTAAAATTACATTACATTTCCTGCTTCGAACAAACCTGATCTACGAATTCAATTTAGCATTAGAAAAGATTTCATTTCCAGGAATTCATATCTCGACTCATTATGACATCGTACTGCATAACATGGCATACAGGGAAGTATGTGATCATTTAGCGTCTGTACATGTTCCTAAATACCACTGTTACATTACGTACTAGTAGTACGTGGCTCTTCCACTGTTACATTAAATACTCCTGTTACAAAAATTACTTGCTGTTACAAAAAATAACTTTGTTACAAAAAATACTCGATGTTATGGAACTACATTATGAGTCATGACTATAAAATAACGTAACGGCCTGTTCCAAACCATCACTGTTACATTACATACTAGTAATACTGTACCTGTTATACAAAATACTTGCTGTTACATGTTACAATGTACTCGATGTTATGGAACACGCCCGACTTGAATATCCCTTCGCTTTCAAAGATGAAGATCAAGTCGGCCGTGTATGGAACTACATTATGACAACCGTTGCTGCAGTGTTATCAATTTACCGACTGTGTCACTAGATCTGGATACTTTTAACAATTTTCAGGGACAAAATCAATACCAACTTTTAATCCTGAACTGGCGTCGTGCATAAATATAACGTGGTGTCAATACTGTCAGTATGACTTCTGGACTTTCTCATAGCCCTCGACTTATACTTTCGCCTTTTTTACCCAAATGTTTGCATAAACTACTTTGACTAAAGGGTTTTAACAAAAATAAATTGTGTCACACGCTTCACAGAATGACAGAACTGAATTTAGGGACTTGGCTCTGTAGGAGTTTCGTTCATTCCCGGTGTGTTTTATTTGGGTACAGTTTCAACATTAAATTATATATATATATATAATGTAAAAATTAATTTCTGATCCTACAGAATGATCCTATGGTAACAACATGGAGTCAGGCCACAAAGGGAAAAACACTGGAGGAGCGAACTTCGGCGTAGGCTATATAATATATGGTGCTACTGTTATTTTGGAACTGTTATTTGGAACCTAGTATTTTCATGGAACTGGAACAGTTGGAACTGTTACGAGAAAACAACAACTTTTCCCATCTCTAGCAATCAGAAATACGAAGGTCAGAACTTTATTAGCTTCATATTTGACGTGGAATGACTCATATCACAAAACCAAGTAGATTAGATTAAAGTACCTACAAAACCGTAATCCATTTTCGGGTGCTAAGATTAACACATCTATCACTCACTCTACACACAAAATTACACATTACAAGAACATGCAGCACGTGTCGCGCATTTAATTCCAGCAAACAAAAGTTCTAGAGTGCACAATGGTCCTCCTTGCCTCCGATAATAACGCGGTAACCAAGCATTTCCAGGTTCATGTTGATATAACCTTTCTTTTCCTCTCTATGAGGAATTCATACTGTAAACCAGGGTTACTTTGACCCACTGAAATACAGTCTTAAATGTTCTTTTGCTGGTTTCTTGTAAAACTTTCGCAGCTAAAGCTTCAAATTTCATATGCGAGTGCGAGAACATTTCCTAAAAGCATTTCAACAATCATAATAGTCTCTGATAAGAGTACATGTGATAAAACTTAGTTCAAAGCTGTGGGCCAAATTATCTGGCACCGTAATAAAATTAAACTGGCCAATATACAGGGACATCATTTTATTTTTACTAACATTTTTAATATTAACCTGTCTATACCTTTAGAGAACCGGAAACACCGCTTGCTCCCCCCTCCAAGACTGGAGTTCGATGATACTGGCGTAAAACACAAATCACTCTACTAGGTATAGGAAGGAAGAAAAGTAGTTCATCCATTTACGTAAACTAGGAAATATCGCGATTTTGAGTTTGATAATTTTCATTAGGTTTTTCTTTAATGAAAGTACAGTACTGTATTAAGAATAAGTGTTTTTACTCACGAAGTGAGTTATCCATGCGAACGCATTCATTATGCGGTGTATATTATACTGTCTACAGCACATTAGCGTACAATATAGAGAATGAAGTTAAATTGAAAAATAATCATAATATGAATATTTAAACACAATTTTGAAAATGGTGGCCGTTCATTTCGATACAGGCTTCAGTTCTTTTGTGCATATTATCGCACTATAGATTATTGCATCTAATTCCAATTGCCAGTTTCGTCCTTCGTACTAATAACTCATGTTGAAATAATTCTATACCTACTCTACGTACTGTTAATTCAATCTTCACTTCTGCCCGACCCGAAAATATAAAATTACTCAGACATGCTATCTACTGTCCGTCCAAGTGGTTATGCCGCAGGATTGTAGAAAGGGAAGAAATCACGTGACAGTTAATTACTTAACGAGGCCCTTTTATTTAAGTTAAATTAAACAGCTGTATAATATTACGTAAACGCCCAATTCCTATGAGAAATTAATGTTTTCAGAAAAGAGCTAAGACAGCCCAGCTTTTACAGAGGGGCGAGCAAAAGCAGGTGGGGGAAATAGGGATGCGACGTAGGCAAACGGACAGTACCTGTGCGAAAATATGATTCAATATTGAAAGCTCTTTCGTCACTGGAAAACGCGAACATATTTCTGGAACGTACTATACTCAGTAACTCAGTACTGCTTACAATCTGCTGTCTTGGCTCTGTGTGGAGTTGGAACTTCCTTAGTAGAAGGGGTGGGAGTGAAGTACATTCAAAAACTCAGGTACAATAAAAATTGAAGTAGAAATAAAATGATGTCCCTGTACTACAGTATACGGGAAATTGAACTACAAACTGGTAATAATATTTAAAAAAAATAAGTCTGTCTGAAACATGAAAGGTATTTATATTGAGACAAATATTTAAACTTTTCCAATGTTTCATGCTACAAATTTTTAATAAAAATACAAAAAGTAAAGTTTGATATTTCCGTCTTTAACTTATCTATTAAAATGTCAACAAAGTTATTTTTGCTAATACATCTCATTGCAGTGAACGTTTTCGCCCTTGTTGTGGACATCATCAGACATATGCGTGGATATCTATATATCTATACTAATAATAAATCTGTAGCCAACATTTTTCTGGTAATTTTCGATTTTCCAAAAATAATTGGCGTCAACATGTATAATTAACCATCCTCAAACCGAAAATCGCTTTTTTGACATTTTTGTTTGTATGTCTGTCTGTCTGTCTGGATGTTTGTTACCTTTTCACGCGATAATGGCTGAACCGATTTATATGAAAATTAGAATATAAATTAAGTTCGTTGTAACTTAGATTTTAGGCTATATGGCATTCAAAATATATTATTTAAAAGGGGGTTATAAGGGGGCCTGAATTAAATGAATCGAAATATCTCGCTTATTATTGATTTTCACGAAAAATATTACATAACAAAAGTTTCTTTAAAAATAATTTCCGATAAGATTTATTCTATACAACATTTTGATAGGACTGATATTTAATGAGATAAATGAGTTTTAAAATTACAATAACAACGCCATCTAAAGCGCTGTGCTGAAATAAAAACAAATGACTTCGTCTATAAGGGGCCTTGGACAACAATCGAAAGCTATTAAACATAGCCTAAGAGAATGTGTCTGTGTTTGTATGAAGTAATATAGGAAGCTAATTAATTGTTTAATTATTATTTCACCATTGAAAAGTGTAGTTTCTCTAGATAGACATAATTCTACAATGTTATTACAGTACCTTCTGAAACATATAGCAAGTAATATAAAGTATACACATTAAAACTAAAAGATATGTTAATTTTCATTGAACTATGGTTGCATGTAATGACAATTAAGAAACATGTTAAAGGAATTGTCATTGCACCAAATGATTGCTCTCTGGACCAAAATGACCGCATTTCAATTATTTAAATGAGTACAATTTAAAATAAGTAACATATTAAACGATTTATCCTTCTATCAAACAGGAATGTTCCCTGGATGAAATGTCCTATTTTAATTATGTAATTACTTTATATTTATTTCTAACGGGTGCAGCGGAGCGCACGTGTGCGGCTAGTCTCAAATAAGAACTTCTGTCACAGTGAAAAAACGCTACGAACTTTTGCATCAATGTAACACTTCGTTACAATGAAATTTCGTTATATCGAAATAAGTTATTTTTCTAAAGAGAAAAAGCATACTTTTCATTTACCTGTACTTACGACGTAAATTCCGTATATTTTGCAAAATAACCCTAAATAAAATGAAAAGCTGAACTTGAATTGCATTTTAAAAGTAAAGTTTAAAGAATGGCGTAGGAAAAGTACAAAATTCAAGTCTTGTGAAGCACTTGTACAATAAGTGGCATGTTCTTTGAGAAACCAATATTGTGAAATTATTGAGCTGTGATTAGTATAAGGAAACTAAATTGCGAGAACAAGGGGAAAATTTCATGGAATAACTAACACAAAATTCAGAGGCATTTGCATCAAAGTAGACGTAGGCCTACTACATTACCTAGACCAGAGTTCTCCAAAAAGCATATCGTCATTCGTGCTCTCGATGCTGCCCGCCGAACACAGTGTGCTGTAAGGCTAGAGAAGGGGGAGAGACTCTTACCTCAACAGATGGGAGCGGTCAGTGGGGGATCGCGGCAACAGTCTGCTATGTTTACAAATAATAACATCAAAAGAATAAGAAATATCATACGTTTGTATATTATTTTGACATACTATGAAGCTGGAGCCCCGTCTGTTGCTACTGACACAAGTCATTGCAAATTCAACCTCTTCTGTTCTATTGTGCCTTTCAGTGCCTGGAAAAGATCTTCTCCAGTTGTGTTTTGTAATTACATCTAGAAGACATTCAGACACAGTAAGATGTTCATTAACTCCTCGGATGAAAATGGTTAGGTGAGCTTTGCCATTTCTATCTGTGCTTTCGTCCAATGCAAGTGAGTAAGCTACAAACTGGTTAATTGTGGTTTCGACTTCAGATTCAATTACATTTACAATCTTGAAATTCCTTCTCTGAACTGTAATTGGAAACAATTTAATTTTCTTAAATTTTGACTTTGTTCTGGACACAGTATTTTAGTAACGTCCTGTATGCACGATTTTATAAGTGATGCTTCTGTAAAGGGCTTCATTGATTTTCCAATATTCCGAGCTAGAACATAGCTAGCAAGAAGCTTTTTTTGTTTAAGACTGAGGACACGTACGTGATTTTTGTTTTGTATTTTCTTGTTTTACATTTATCAAAATATTTGTAGGCCTATGCATTTCATCTAAAATTAAATGAAAAACTGAGTGTAAACGTAAATAAAATATTTTCACATGTCCAATATGCCTGTAATTGTATGATATTCTTTCTGAAGAGTCGAGTATTGTCGTCGCATATTAAATTTTAACACACCGTTAAGAATTTCCGAACAAACTAAGCATTTCACATTCTCCCCACAAACATAAAAAAATGTATCTTCCTATTCATCCTTGAATGTACTACGTCCATGATTAGAAGACATTGTGAAACGGTGGAACACGCCGGCTAATACAATGATAATGGCAGTCCGCCACTGCTCTTCGTTTGCGCATAAACATTGAGTACAGTACAGGTGGGGATGGGAGAGACGGAGCGCACTCATTACGTACTGGCTTCGGTTCCGTTCAGGGGCTTACTCGCGAGTACGCTTTTGGAGACGTCTGACCTAGACATTTAAAACCCACTTGACTATGAAACTGTGCTATTAATTTATTTATTCATTCATACTTTTCTGCCAAAGGTCAGGTCTTTGACTGCAAACCCAGAATTCTCCAATCTTTCCTATTTTCTGCTTTTCTTTTAGTCTCCGCATACGAACCACAACATCATTTTTATTTGTTGTCTTTGATGTTCACTTTAACACTTATTATAAAAATACAAAACTTTCTTAAAAATTAAAACTTTAAAGATGTTAATAGTACATTATGCTTGCGCTCGTTTCATAAACATACTCGAGTCTTAATTACCATTATAGGCAAGTTTCATATGACTTTTTATGTTCGACCATATTTCTAACTTGAAATTATTCATAAGTATTCATGTTATTCTTATCTGAATGAGGAGGGGAACTGACCCTGTGCAATACCTCGTAAATTGTGAGATGTGCGCAGACGTGAAAGTATTGATCTTTTCCGAGAAACAAATGTCGACATTGACCTTGATATAATCTAGAAAGTAAAATAAACATTAATCTTGATATAACCTTGAAATTGAATAACGAGATGACAAATTGAATTTATTTGAATATTATTTACAATTAACGCTAATTATTATAGTAACAGAACTGACTTTATTTCAAATATAGGTGATTTATTGTGCAACTGGTCAAATGAATTTGCGAGAATGTGCTTTGTGAAAGGCTGGAAGATGACGGTGAATTGATGTTAATTTGTGTGTTGTTTTTTTCGACTGAGTTGTCTTTCGATTCCATATCCGAGAATAATCGATACTTGCGCTTTCATATTGCTACAATGGTATTTTCTGATTGGTGGAACATCTGAACTATAATGAATAGGTGTACTTTAATGAGGTCCATTAAAGGGCTGCTACCAAGAGTACAATTACTACATTTCGGCATGGTCGAGCATAAAAATATTTAAAAAGGCAATGTACCGTCTATGAAGTGTATTACCTTTTTAAAATACTGTTAACACTTTTAAAGTTGTATGTTTTTATTTGAGAGTAATGTGGATTGACACTGGTGGATATATAAATCCAATTGAAGAGTTCAGAGTCATAGTGGGCCAAGCGCCATTTATTAAAAACGGAGAAAGCAAGGGTTAAAGTTAAGTGAATACCATAGTTTAATGAAGATTGACATTATTTAGTTTTAATGTGTGCAGGCCTAATTTATATTACTTACCGTCGAGCGGGGTGACTTTGTGCCATGAGGGTGACTTTGTGCCATTCGCGCATTTCATAAAAAAACGAAAGAAAGTAGAATTTAAAATCTTGTCACGGTCTTAAAGAATACTTTCATACGTTTTTCGCGAATGGCATAAAGTCACCCCTCGCGACGGTACTACTATAGGCCTATGTTTCCATTGAATTATGGTAATAACTTCATTTTAACCCTTATTTTCTACGGTTTTAGTTCAACGGAATTGACGGTAGATTCAACATCCCAAACGTCTTGTTTTTTAATACCTTTTTTCATTACAGATATATAAAACGTCAGCCCAAATTTCTCTTCCTCTTCAGTGGGGTATCATGGAACGTCAACTTGGTTTCTCATAAATTTCAGTATGTGTTGGTCTGTATCTCTGAACTTGGTTCTCTGGCGTGGAAAACAGATAAACTGGCCGTACGGCTATTAGCTAATATATGCCGGGGTCGTGTTGGGGACGCCGGTTTACTGAAGATAACGCTGCCTTTGTCATTGAATTAATGTGGAATGTTTGCCCTCAACTCCAAGGCGATTTTTAATTGGTAGAATGTAACTTAATAGTTTTTTAAAGTTTGCATTTATATATTTTATATATATTATTTTAATGTACCGAAGTACATATGATATTTCCATGCAGATATTCTGCGTCATCATACGATGTAAGAGTAATGGAGCGGAGAAAAATTCTCTCCGGCGCCGGGATTTGAACCCGGGTTTTCAGCTCTACGTGCTGATGCTTTATCCACTAAGCCACACCGGATACCACCCCGGCGTCGACAGAATCGTCTCAGATTAAGCTCCAACTCTTGGGTTCCCTCTAGTGGCCGCCCTCTGCACTACGTCATAGATGTCTATGAACGTAGGACCGAAGTCCATAAAGTGGATAAAGCATCAGCACGTAAAGCTGAAAACCCGGGTTCAAATCCCGGCGCCGGAGAGAATTTTTCTCCGTTCCATTACTCTTACATCGTATGATGACGCAGAATATCTCCATTGGAAATATCATAAGTACTTCGGTACATTAAAAAAATATATATATTATATATGATATGCGTAAATCACTTCGTAATTTAAGACGGCGCTTATTCCGTCGGATCCCGGCCAACTTGTCACTCATAACGAGTGCACCTCAGCACATGTGTGGACTTCGGTCCTACGTTCATAGGTAAACGTCAGCAATGACAATCAATATCTCTTCTTTGTAGATACCTTGAAAACCCGATGCATCTTCGCTCTGCTGTGACTCCTCGGAGAAGCCATCTTGTATGAATTGAGAGTAAACGTGTCGGTTGTTATAGTAACCATCGTACTCTATCGTTTGCTACCATCTGATTATGCGCCCTCTGCCATTTGCGATGCATATGTTTCGACATTGTGAATTTTCTATCTTCACTCAATTTCACTGTCGATTTTTTCAATTTAACTTATCGACTGCTGATTGCTGCTCAATTGAGATTGTAGCCTGGTTTATTACGAATTGTTTGACACCACTCCGAACTTTCTATCGCTTCGCATTCTCGAGTTAAGCTGCGTCGACAGCCGCGCGATCCGTCAATTCGTGCCTCAAGTTTTCAATATACATGTACGTTAGAAAACATGACTCCATCCAACTCAAGTTTATTTATTATTTATTTATTTATTTATTTATTTTTTTACCTATCTATCTGTTTACTTATTTATTTAACTATTTATCTGTTTATTTATTTATTTATCTATCTGTTTATATTTATATTTATCTGTTTATTTATGTATTTATTTATTTATCTATTTATTTATTTATTTATTTATCTATTTATCTGTATATTTATTTATTTATGTGCTTATTATTTATTTATTTACCTATCTATTTATCTGTTTATTTATTTATTGATCTGTTTATCTGTTTATTTATTTATTTATCTATCTATCTATTTATCTATTTGTGTGTTTAATTATTTATATATCTGTTTATTTATTTATTCGTTAATTAATTAATTAATTTATTTATTTATCTATCTATTTATCTGTTTATTTATTTATTTATCTATCTGTTTATATTTATATTTATCTGTTTATTTATGTATTTATTTATCTATTTATTTATTTATTTATTTATTTATTTATTTATTTATTTATTTATTTATTTATTTTCCGTCTGTAACAGAACATTATGTCCACCGCTAACAGTAACGGTTAGTACACCTATCTGTTAAACGAGCGGATCCGGGTTAAAATCCTGTATGGGACAAGTTACCTGGTTGTGGTTTTTCCGGGGTTTTCCCTCGGGTGTATGTAATGTGCGTCACGGTTAACCCAGATTTTGTAATGGAATGAAAATTAGATATGTAGAGCATAGCACAAAGATTTGTGAACTACGCTACGTAGATTAATTGTAGATGGCGCCAGGAATAATACAGTAACAAAATCGAGGGAGTTTTATCGATATTGAATCTATCTAAAGGTTGGTACGGTTTGTCAACGGTTGGTAACAACTGTTCCATGTCATAACACGCTCACTAAACAGTCATTCACTTGTCTAAACTCTCATAGTTATCATAATTGTATTGTTTAGTGGCCAATAAAGATTATTATTATTATTATTATTATTATTATTATTATTATTATTATTATTATTATTATATTGTTATTAATATCTGCCACTATTGTGTTCATTCTACGTCCTTTTCTTTTCCTAATATACTGTTTTCAAATTATTCCCATAATACTGATGAATTCATAATGTAATCTATGATCACTATTAAGTTGGAATATTAAATTGGACATTTAATTGCAATTTTCAATAAACGTATTCGTTTTTCAACACTACTCTCACTAGAGGTTTTCATTTATCTAGAGAAAATCAAAACTCGAGTGGGATTTAACTGACTATTACACGATTAGAAGAAAGTATATAAAGATTAGAAGTAACGAAGTACTCCAATACAATAAAATATTAATTGATTTACGAAAATAGAAAACTGTCTTCAAATTTGTACCATCTCAACATTATAAATATTACGCTAGTAGATGGCAGTAGTGTGTTATGAATAGCTGTTTTCTTATCAGTTGTGCCAACTATGGAATCTTCATTGAACTCTGTGGACGGTTAATAGTCAAGAAGGCTTTGTTGATTCAGTTTCATTTTTACTCAATTATCCACTTCAATTATCCCGATCCCAGTAATCAATGTCACTTGACATGATTTTCAGTAAATCTTAGTATTAAACAATCTCTGATACGTGACTATTGATAATATCATATAGTAGAAGCTATAACATAACCTAAATAATATAAACAAGTGTTAGAAAAGTTTTCATTAGGGATGATGAAATAAACAAGAATCGTTTTAATTAACGATGATGAAATAAAAAATAAACATGAATAATTTTAAAAGAAACAATTATTGAAAGTAGGTATAATTTTCAAATTTGAATGTTTTAGTGGTTGGTGGTTCAATTGATGTTATATTGGACGTGTGCGTAAAAGAAGCGAACTCGTTGATGTACATGGTGTATCCCTCAACTTATTCAGGATTTCCGAATGGTGCTCTTCATATATGACCAGTGATCTTTATTAATTCTTGTTCTTGAATGCAAATGCGAGTCATATTTGAAAGTGCTGTGCATCGACTGGAGTGGTTTGTAATTTTCTGTTTTTTGACGTCCAGACCAGTGCAGTTTGAAATGTTGGCAAACAAAGAAACAAATGCTAGGGTAGTGATAAAAATAAACAAATGCTAGGGACGCGATAAAATTAAAAGAAATGCTAGGGACGCGATAAAATTGTGCGATAAGCAGACATGATTGGTTTAAAGACGTCCTTTCGTACCGTTTTATTGGTCGAAAGTAGTGTGACGTAGTAAAAGTGTAATAGCCAGTGTAAAAAGTAATTATCATTATTTACAGAAGTGTCCTTGGCGGCTTCGCCCTTATCTCGATTACAGCTAAAATACTTTTTTTTTATTATCCAATTTAATAAACCCTATTTCACCCTGAGGTATATTAGGGTTATAGTTGGCATCAAAATATATTTTATAAGCAATAAACAATAATAAAATTATAATACAAAATTGTGGTCAAGGTTGCAATTCACATGAATTATGTACAAGAATGCACCTTAATGAAAGAATGGATCGTTGCATAAAGCCTCAAGGCATGTCTCTATATTTATATCTAATGGTTATAGGAAGAAATATATATATATATATATATATATATATATATATATATATAAAATAGCTATTAAACATGTTATTTTAGAAGCAATAAATAGCTATACTAAGAGATGGCTTAAAATTTACGAATTAAATACATTATTTAGTAACAACAATTGGCAATAATCAGGTATTACAAGAAATGGCTCAAAATTAGAAATCACATGCATATTAAAATAAAAATTAAAACCAATAGTGCAATATTATAGTATGCGAAATTGAAGACTTACAGTTTCATTATAGTTGATTAACTAATACGATTTTTTTTTCCCGGAATAATTTAACATTTAACAGTTTCACGAATATTCTATTCAAGAAGGACATGAAATACTTATATGATTTAGAGTTGGTAAGTATATTGGTTAACGGTTTGGTAAATGTATAGTTTAAAGCAGCCGTGACGAGAATGCGACTCGCGAGGACATTGTGGCTCGCAGTGAGAGCTATGCATTTCTCTTGCTTCTAACCTCCCCCAACCCCCACTCACTCACTGGAGTCAACCTCCGTTCCATTTGTATTTGTCTCTGATCCGCGAGTGGCATATGTCTCTCTCGAAACCATGTACCTCTACAAAAACGAAAGTTTCAAATAGGATGGGAGGACGTATTTTTTTGCTGTCAATATGATGAGAATATTAAATGTATGATTTGTTCACGAGTATTACGAGGAAAACGGTTGTATAACATAAAACAGCATTATACTACATGTCACTCATGAAACATTAAAATTTAGGTGCTAATAATAATAATAATAATAATAATAATAATAATAATAATAATAATAATAATAATAATAATATCATCATCATCATCTCTGTACGTCGAAACTTTTTCAGCAAATGTCCGAATATTGCGGTTAGCTCTTCAATTTGAACTCACTGATTTACTATATGATGTCAAATGAAAGCTAGATGTAAGGACTTGACAAATGTTGAACTTCCAAATCTTTGCCAAAAAATAAATATCCGAAGCTTCGTTCTTTCGCTTGCTCTGTTGAAGCCATGTTCGCTACAACTTACGTTTGTAAAAAATTATTTTCAACAATGAAAATAGTAAAAACCAAATTTAGATCACGACTGAGAGACATTTTATATATTATTGTTGTTGTTATTATTATTATTGTCATTATCGTCATTGTTAAGGCTATCATTATCATCACTATCATTAGGCTATTATTACCATTATTATTAATATTAACATTATCATTATCACTATTATCATTATTATTATTATTATTATTATTATTATTATCAGTAGTGATATTCGGCCGGTTCGTACCGGTTCAGACGAACCGGATGTTAAATTATTTCTATGTAATATTTTCAATTACGATGAACATATACCGTATATGTTTAACATAGGTACACATAAGAGAACTGGTTGTTAAATTTTTTTAATATCACCACTGATTATTATTATTATTATTATTATTATTATTATTATTATTATTATTATTAATTTTTTAATTGGGTTATTTTACGACGCTGTATCAACATCTCAGGTTATTTAGCGTCTGAATAAAAAATGAAGGTGATAATGCCAGTGAAATGAGTCATGGATCCAGCACCGAAAGTTACCCAGTATTTGCTCGTATTGGGTTGAGGGAAAATCCCGGAAAAAACCTCAACCAGGTAACTTGCCCCGATCAGGATTCGAACCCGGGCCACCTGGTTTCGCGGCCAGACGCGCTGACTACTACTTCACAGGTGTGGATTATTATTATTATTATTATTATTATTATTATTATTATTATTATTATTATTATTATTAAGCGTGTACGAGTTATTTGATAAACTGTCATCAAACACAAAATCTATATATATATATATATATATATATATATATATATATATATATATATATATAATTTGAACTGGTAATGGAAATTACGGGAAAACGGCTGAATGGATTTTAATGAGTGACCCCTCATTTTCATGCCTGGCATCCAAAGTTTTTCGGAAAAGTAGTAGTTTTCAGTGAAATGTCAATTTTCCTACATAATTTTCCTATTTTCCAAAATCCATCTGTTGTCAGTTTTGAGAACTAATTTTATTCAATCACGGCCGACTTGATTGAATTTCAGAACAAAACACACACTACAACAAACAAAATGCTATTACACGAAGGCCATGACCTGCAGGATTGCCGAGCTCAATTCAATTTGTTATTAAAAACTGATTCTGCAGTATATAATTTTCTGAGTACAGCTGTGTATTGGATATTCAAATCTACGAAACTTGAGGTGGTTTGATGACATTATTACCACTAGAAATTAAATATTATTATAGTTAATATTCATGATGCGTCTATTTTTCATTAATTGTACATAATATTGATGCTATATTAGTGACATGAAAGTGAAACGTTTTGAGGTTATGTACGTAAATGTAGAGGATATCTTAATTTAGATCTTCATTTCTATAATTTACTGAGTGACTGCTATATATAACTACAAAACTTAAGTAAGATAATAATATTGTTATTAAAAATCAAATATTTTTATACTTATTAACTCAGTGGGGTTGGGTCTTTTTCATATACTTAATGGCGGTGTAATGTAGATATTGATATGTGTCATTGTCTTCAATATTGGCTCGAGAGAGCGCAAAAATTACAATTCCTAAGGAAAGATAAAAAGATATTACTTACTGATAAAATAAGAGGCCTAGAAAATTTTGTAGTCTCCAGATCATTTCAGCAAGATCTCTTAGTAGGATAAAATGATTTTACGCTCTACATTTCAAGTTCTACATGCAGCAGCTATACGAAAATGCTATTGTTCGAAAGCTTAGCAAACCTGACATTTTTTTAACTTTTGCCTACAATCCACAATGACCTGAAATAGCTACTGCTATCGTCCTGACATTGATACTTGCGTTTTCGCGTTGAAACTCAAAAACTGAAGTTGGATAGGTTCAAGAAAAAGTATTTGGCCTGAAAAAATCCATTCAGAGGGAGTATGTTTCATTATTATGGAAGCAAATAACTATCAAAAAGACAAGTATTCTTCATTGAAAATAAATCTGAAAAATTTTTATTTGAACGTCTAACGAACTTAGTTTGCAGCAGCATTTGCTGCACAAGCCACTAGTTGATGTATAATCAGAGGCTGAATGAACTAGTGTAACAATTGAATGTGAAGCACGGTAGTTACGGATAAGTCCGACGGGTGCGCTGCGGTCGGTGTTCGCCACACTCGAGTGCTGAGATAGAACGCGAAATGGAAAACGTCACTTGAATTGCGCGAAGCTGACAACGGCGGATTAGGAGGACGCTGCGATAATGCGGGGATTACACCGGCGTGCAGCACACAAGAAAGCCGTGGAAGGTGAGCTGAACTCACTTTACAGTCCGACACGGCCCACTCCACTCACCTGCCACTCCAATGCTATTTTTGGGCCGCAATAAGAAGTATAAAATTATAGAAAGCGAAAACCGACGGTCGATAGAACGTGTTATCCCATAATTTTATGTAGACGCGGGGCAAGGATGAAAAGAGTGATAATGATGTTCTTGGGGAGTGAAGCTGGGAATTTCAACAGTATGAAGTCATCTTGGGCTGTCTGGCGTTCACCATGCCAACCCTTGGTTCTGAAATTAGCGAAGGCGATGGATCAAATCGTTATCATGGCTTCCTCCAAGAGTTATTAATAGAAATTCCATGTCGGACATTTCCGGCACTAGTAAAAGCACCATGTCCTGATACAGGGCTCCATGCTAAATTTTTCGGTCATTTCTGGTACACGCTAAATTTTTTTTTACTTGGTTATTTAATCACGTAACACCATCCCTCGAAAAGTTGTCCTGGCTCCGTCTAGAAGATAGTAGAAAAATCCACTGTCTTTCCCTCCTCATTCACATATTGCATTTCTCCACTCCTGTCTATCTTGCGTCTCGTTTTCAAAATTTATCCACCCATCATAACCTAGACACACGATCACAACACTCCTCAATATTATCCATTCCCTCCCACCGAACATCCTCATATTCATCTTCTTTCACTGTGGCTGTTCCTCGGCTTTGGAATTCCCTACCGAGTAATGTCAGGGACTGTCAGACATCAAACCAATTTAAGAATAGACTAACGAAATATTTTTCTAACAATTCTCGTTAACAATAATAGCTCTTTCAGGTTTCTCAATGTTTAATGGTTATATATATCACAGATAAATATTTAAATTACCTCATTATTATTATTGTTATTATTATTATTATAACTATTTCTTACCAATGTTTATTATTGTCTCACTAACATTACTTATCCAACTTTCATCATTTACTTTCATGTTGTTTTATGGTAGAGATATTAATGTAATAACTATGTAACCAATTATTGATATTGATATTGATATTGATATTTATTTGTCATTCAACTTTACAATTCACAGTTATGGTGGACCTTCACATTTCTGTTTTTCGATCCACCATCCCTTTATACATATAATTCTTTTCTATTAAGGTATTCTTTGCCGAGAATTTCTTGATTGCTTTCTAATGTTCTGTTATGACTGAATTGCTATATGTCCTTCCCCCTCTATCCTCTTCTATTCTCTCCCTCCTACCTAGACTGCTTCCCTTCCATTCCTAAATTTCCTATTTTATTACCCCTATCCCTATATTTATTTCGATAATACTCCTACAGTTATAGTACCCCTGCTACTACTCCCAATCCTAAACATTGAAAAACATCAAATACCTAATTCACTTAAATTACACTTCCAATTTCTCTCTCATTCCACTTCACATTTGTTCAGATATATACAGTACACACACACACATATATATATTTTTTTCTCACTTTAATTCTCATTGTATTCATTGTTTGATAGTTTAACTTATTACACTCTTACCCTATCTTCTTACACTTAACACTTGTAACCAATTATTGTATTCAATTAGAATTAGAGTCTGGCTGGGCGGAAGAGAAGGCCTACTGGACTTAGCTCTGCCAGATTAAATAAATAAATAATAATAATAATTATTACTATTATTATTATTATTATTGTAATTGGCCTTGTGCTGTTGTTTTTGCACGTTAATATTCTAAATAAATAAATAAAATAAATAAATAAATTATTATTACTTAACGACGCTGTATTAACTACTAGGTTATTTAGCGTCGATGGAATTGAATAGCGAGATGATATTTGGCGAGATGAGGCCGAGGATTTGCCATAGATTACCTGACATTTGTCTTATGGTTGAGGAAAACCTCGGAAAAACCCCAACCAGGTAGTCAGTCCGAGCGGGAATGGAACCCGCGCTCGAAAGCAACTCCGGATCGGCAGGAAAGCGCCTTAGCTGACTGATCTACGCCGGTGGCTTCTGCGTTGAATATCTAAGTTGAATAAACTTTCTACTCGTAATAATAATAATAATAATAATAATAATAATAATAATAATAATAATAATAATCACCCTTTCAAATAGTAGGTCTAGTGGCCTTACTGTCTCCAACCATCTCTTGTGAGGTCTTCCAATAAGTCTTTCCCTTCGTGGTGTGTAGTGAAGCATCTGTCTAGATAGTGTAGTAAGCTCCATTCTTTACACATGCTGAAGCCAGTCTTGTCTGTGTTGTTGTAGATATTGTACAATACGTGTTATTTCTAATTCGTCTGCAATGTCAGTGACCCTCTTGTGACCCAGAAGACTATAGCCAGCAGTTCTTCGTAAAAATATCATGTCTGCAAATGTCAATCGTCGGTCATTTGGAGTCGAGTAGTCCAGGAGGAAAAAGGTCTTAAGTCAATTTTTTGTGAAAATGAGATTTTTATATATTCTGAAAGCGGAAACAAGCCTCTACAATCTGGTAAAACGGTTGAAGTCAAATAAGACTCTTGACTGGATTTATAGGGCGTTACCAAATGTCCTAAGTACTTTTTGAATCGAGTACACACAGAATAAAGGACTTAAGAATATTTAATACTTTATTCCTTACAAACCATCACATGTTTACTTTCCATGCTTCTCTATTAAAAAGGTCTAACTTGTATTTTAGCTGTTTTATGACATACTGATGTTCTTTCGTTTTAAAACTTTAAGCACCAGGGTAAACAGTCCTATAATTGCCTAAGACTACATATAATGAAACTAACATCTGTCCATTCTTATTATTATCATTAATTTCTCTAAATAGATTTATAAAACCTCTAATGGCAATTACATTAATATTCTCATTATAGAAATATATATATATATATATATATATATATATATATATATATATATATATATATAGGGGAGAGTCGGGTAGTATCGGACATCGGGTAATATCGGACAGTGAGTTTCTTTCATTTACCACACGATGATAGTACCTGATTGACATGGTTACGTTTCTGTGATGTCGCATAGAGAAACGTAACCGTGTCATTCAGGTACTACCATATGGTGGTAGATGAAAGAAACGCACTGTCCGATACTACCCGATGTCCGATACTACCCGACTCTCCCCTATTATTTTCCTCCCTGTAACATAGTTCTAGTAAACTTATGTTAAATTAATTTTCATCATTTTACTAGATATCTCATATCTCAAATTAATTATAATTGATTGAATTAAATTAGCTCATAAATTAAGTTACTACTTTACCTTATAGGTTTATCTAAATTTAAATAAATATGTAGTCTACTAGTCGTTAAAACTTAACTGAAGAGTATTGCTGGAGAACCTTTTAAGTGTAATGTAAATATTCGTATTTTAAATATGTATTGTATTGATTAAGGCTGGCTGAGTGGAAGAGAAGCCTTATGCCTTATGGCCTTAACTCTGCCAGCGAAAATAAAACATTATTATTATTACTATTATTATTATTATTATTATTATTATTATTATTATTATAAGACTCATTTTGCATTCCTAATAAATTACATTTCTCATTTATTTTGACATGAAAAAGGTCTTAAGTTTACATAGCGCCTTCTACTCAGTTTGGGTTCTAATCTTAAAAGGACTTAAGTGCTGCTATTTTTGGAAATAATAAAGAAAATTGTTAAATGAGCAACATTACCTATTTTAGAATAAAAATAAACAAATAGCTAATATCAAGGAAAAACCTCTTAATTAAAAAGAAACTCTGTAATTGACACCAATTTCAATCTTTCTACTTACTTACTTACTTACTTACTTACTTACTTACTTACTGGCTTTTAAGGAACCCGGAGGTTCATTGCCGCCCTCACATAAGCCCGCCATTGGTCCCTATCCTGAGCAAGATTAATCCAGTCTCTATCATCATATCCCACCTTCCTCAATCCATTTTAATATTATCCTCCCATCTACGTCTCGGCCTCCCCAAAGGTTCAATCTTTCTACTGCTCTCCTGAGAAGTATAAAATTTTTACTTAAGACCTTTTTCCTACCGGCCACATATTTCATCACAATATAACCAGCAAGAAATTTTTCCTACTATCGTAATAGCTTTATAATAATAAATTAATATTATCCATACCCAAAGGGATCAGACTACAATCCTCTGAAACCCAACCACGACTTTTGGGACAGTGTGTAGGATACAGCAGAAGAGTAGACGATTTCCTAGAGGGATGTTTGAGGCCGATCATAAAGAATCGAAGTACCGGCAGTTTCGGAAAGAAAAATAAATTTTAGTTCTTTCTGTTTGTTAATTCTGTTCTGTTATAGAGGTCGAGAGTTGGTTCCTTATTTACAACATAAAACTCAAAGAACACGCGGTGAGATGTATGCCAAGCTGAGTGGACACGTCGCCTAGCGAACGATAGAAAGATACAAAATAAACGGTGTCACTGAATGACACTCATTTGTCATTACACAGGGACATCATTTTATTCTTACTAACATTTTTAATATTAACCCGGCTAGGCTTAAGGACCTTACTAATAGACGATAATTATACACAGTATTTAAAGGGTGTAAATGATATGTTGTTATTGAAGTGTTATATCAGTGAAGATTTATGTTGTGTCAGTGAAGTGTGTTGTATCAGTGAAGAAGTATGTCGTGCCAGTGAAGTGTGCTGAGTAAGTGAAACGTGTTCCTGTCAGTGAAGCTTTATAGTTTATAGTGGCAGTGCATAGTATTTGAACAGTGAAATGTTTTTGAAGTGTTAGTGAAATCAGGATAGAATCAGTGAAATGTGTCGTAGTTCCTGTGCAGTGAGTGAGTTGACAGCGAAATGAGTGTAATGTTGAAAGGTACTTGTGCAGATATGAACATATACTCGTGGGTCTTAGTACGATCTTAGTTTTAATATACAAATTAGAATATTTCATATGTTGTTTTAAGTGATCGTTTCATTTAATTTAGTATATGCCCTATTATACATACATACATACATACATACATACATACATACATACATACATACATATATACATACATACATACCTTTGGATCAACGCCGTTTGCTACCTCCTTCCATGACTGGCGTAATGTACAAACAAATCAGTTTACTAGGTATAGGAGGGAAGAAAAGTAGTTCATCCATTTAAGTAAACTAGGAAATATCGCGATTTTGAGTTTGATAATTTTCACTAGGTTTTTGTTTAACCAAAATACAGTACAGTATTAACAATGAGTGTTTTTACTCACGAACTGAGCTTTCCATGCGGACGTATTCATTATGCAGTGTATATTATACTGTCTACAGAACATTAGCGTACAATATAGAGAACGAAGTTAAATTGAAAAATAATCATAATATGGATATTTAAACACATTTTTTTTAAATGATGGCCGTACATTTCGATACAGGCTTCAGTTCTAATGTGCATATTATCGCACTATAGACTACTGTACCTAATCCCAATTACCAGGTTCGTACTTCGCACTAGTAACTCATGTTGAAATAATTCTGTACCTACTCTATAAAAGACTACCTTACGTACTGTAAATTCAATCTTCACTTCTGCCCGATCCGAAAAGATAAAATCACTCAGACATCCTATCCACTTTCCGTCCAAGTGGTTATGTCGTAGGATCGTAGAAAGGGAGGAAATCACGTGACAGTTAATTACTTAACGAGGTCCTTTTATTTAAGTTATTTTAAACAATTGTATTTGTATAATATTACGTAGACGTCCAATTCCTAACAGAAATTAATATTCTCAGAAAAGAGCTAAGACAGCCCAGCCACTAGCTGGCGAATAAAAGCTGGTAGGGGAAACCGGGATACGACGTAGGCAAATGGACGACAGTACCTGTGCGAAAATGATTCAATATTGAAAGCTCTTTCGTCGCTGGAAAACGCGAACATATTTTTGGAACGTACTGTTTACTATGACCGTAAGGCTACTATAACTGTATATGCGGTCTTGAATCTGTGTGGAGGACGGTTGAACTTCATTAGTAGAAGGAGTGGGAGTGAAGTACATTCAAAAACTCAGGTACAATAAAACTTGAAGTAAAAATAAAATGATGTCCCTGTACAATTTCAAACACTCTCATTTCAAGGCTTACCTACACGCTTCAACTCCCACTGTACGATCATACACAGAATAATATGGTATGGTAGACAAGAACTTATAAAAGTGGCGGCTCGTGAATATCAGTCACGGAGGGGTTCAGTTGTAAAAGTTAAATTGTCAATTTGAGGATATGAACCGACTAAGGGCGTAAGATGAAAAATGGTGTTTTCATATAAACGTGATTTACATGTTAAGGAGCTTGCTACGCCGATCATATTCAAGTTAAATAAATATTCAGGAACACATCCTTATTTAAATTCATTTAGAAATAAATGTAATAAACAAAACTGTTGAAAAACAGCATCAAATTTCTGTAATAAAAGGTTTTGTGAAAGTTTCTATACGCCCTTTTTCCGACAACAACGTTATTTGTAATTAATGACTTCTTGATTTTACCGTAACGTTTACATTCTTAAGTTAACGCTTACGTTAAGTTTAATTTTCATTGTGAATGAGCCTTAATGCCTTAAGGCCTGGGACTCGCGTTACGGAATGCGCTCTGGTTCGAGTCCTCATGGGAGAAGAAATTTTCTCATGAAATTTCGGCCAGTGTATGGGACCAGTATCGTGATGCACTTGGGGAGCTACGATAAGTAGCGAAATCCGGTTACGCAAGCCAGCTATAACGGCTGGGGGGATCATCGTGCTAACCACACGATACCTAAATTCTGGTTGGATGATCGTCCACTTCTGCTTCAACATGTGGCCGTGAGGCCAGCAGCCGGCTGGTCGGTCTTGGCCCTTCGTGGGCTGTAGCGCCACGGATGAT
Source organism: Periplaneta americana (assembly GCF_040183065.1). Taxonomy (NCBI): domain Eukaryota; kingdom Metazoa; phylum Arthropoda; class Insecta; order Blattodea; family Blattidae; genus Periplaneta; species Periplaneta americana. The sequence goes on from NC_091129.1 coordinate 154,809,123, forward strand.
GATTATACCACAGTTTATACCTGTCAGAATTACATGAAACCTTCAGGGAATATTTAATATAGCATAGTGTATGACTTAACATAGGAATTTTATGGAATTTAAGGAGTTAGGTACATCTTACAGCAGTAAAATTTTTGGAAATATTCAACATTTTTTCCTCCATTACTGTATCTTGTACAATAATGAAAATTAGTATGCGTAAAAACAGTCCTTCTGCTATATGAAAAAAATATTTTTACGATCTAAAATGATTATTTATACATTTTTTTTTTTTTCAATATTCAAAACGGTGGTAATTCACTGTTCAGTGATGAAGCGTTTCTCTTATAACTCATAAACTTGTCAACTTTTTCATGTTCTCTCTCTTTTGTTTTATTGCTGAAACTAATGTTACCATATCAAGCTCTTTCAACTACATTCCTTAATAAATAGGGGAGAGTCGGGTAGTATCGGACATCGGGTAATATCGGACAGTGAGTTTCTTTCATCTACCACACGATGATAGTACCTGATTGACATGGTTACGTTTCTGTGATGTCGCATAGAGAAACGTAACCATGTCATTCAGGTACTACCATATGGTGGTAGGTGAAAGAAACGCACTTTCCGATACTACCCGATGTCCGATACTACCCGAATACCCCCTAATATTTTTTTTTGTGTTAGAAGAAAATACTGATATTTGACCATTTTTTTAAAATTAATTTACCTTTTTATCAGACAATCTATCAAAGATAGAGAAGTGATTTTGCATCATATTGTAGATATGACATGCATAAATACACAAAAAAAGTTTCATCACAGAATGTTGGATACTTTTCGAGTTATGAGGAAAACGCTTCATAACTGCACAGTGAATTTTGAATTTTGAAAAAAAAAAACATACATTTTTTTTAATGGTAAAAATATGTTTATCATATAGCAGAAGGACAGTGTTTTACACATACTAATTTTCATTATTGTACAAGATACAGTAATGGAGGAAAAAAGTGTTGAATATTTCCTAAATTTTACTCCTGTAAGCTGTACCTAATCCTTTAAAATCATAAAGTTAAACCCAAAAATGTAGCAAAAATGCATTATATAAAAATTAATAAATTTGAAATTAAATTATATTAGGCTAACGCTACTCGGAATAATGTATAAACATTCAATTACTCTACTCCAAATATTTTCTGAGAAAAGTGCATTCTAGACCATTAATATAACGTAGGTTAAAATAGTTCTCTTAACAAGATTTCTCACCCTCTCAGTTATGTCTCTTTATGCTCGACCATGCCGAAATGTAGTAATTATACACCTGGTAGCAGTCCTTTAAAGCATGTCATTAAAGTATATCTATTCATTAAAGTTCAGGTTTTCGATTATTCTCGGATATGCAATCGAAAGACAACGAGGGAAACGTCACGGAGGCTGGAAATCCAATACTGTCGCAGAAGGTTATGTTCTGTTACTATAATAATTAGCGTTAATTGTAAATAATATTCAAATAAATTCAATTTGTCATCTGGTTTTTCAATTCTAAATCAATTTCCAGGTTATATCAAAATTAGTTCATGTTATTCTCTAAATTATATCAAGGTCAATGACATTATTGTTCCTCGGAAAAAATAAATACTTTCGCGTCTGCTCACATCTCACAATTTACGACCTATGCACAAGGTCAGTTCCGCTCCCCAGTCAGATGCGAATAAAATGAATACTTCTGAATAATTTCAAGTTAGAAATGTGGTCGAGCATAGAAAGTCGTATGAAACTTGCCTATAATGGTAATTAAGACGCTCATATGAAAATTATGCGCTCGTTTCATAAACAAACATACTCGCGTCTTAATTACTATCATTATAGGCTCGTTGCATAATGTACTATTTTCACACAGCAATTATTAATGGCCACAGTAGTGCGATGGTGAAGAACTGTGGTTTCTTCACTCCGAAACACCCGGTGCCGTACTTGAGATCAATTGCTGTAGATGACTTCGATCCTCTTTACTTTCTGTCGCGTCTGCCCAAATCCTGACAACAATGGGGAACCTACAGAAATCTCTGGGGAACGGGAGGTCGAGATCCCGCGCTCACCTCTTTTTATCGCGATATCAACCTTCATCAATGCGGTGTTCTTTATTTTGCATAGGAATTAAGAGCAGCCAGTCCTTCTCGACGCGCTGCCGTCATTTGTCCTCTGGATAGCAACTAGCAGCTTCGCTGACAAAAGACACTTGAAAATTAGTCCTTGTATTCGGAAGTGCGCCTTGTATGATACTTTACTTTTTCTTTATAAATATTTTAATTAAATTACCACTAACCGCGATACTGTTTCTTGTAGTAATAATAATAATAATAATAATAATAATAATAATAATAATAATAATAATATAAAGTTGTAAAAATTTCATTTAATCTAGTACAGTTAAAATCGTTAGGCCATTTCTTACACTCAACCAGAAGTGAAACTTGATTACATAGTCAACAGTAATAACAATAATAATAATAATAATAATAATAATAATAATAATAATAATAATAATAATAATATAAAGATTTCATTTAATCTGGCAGAGTTGAAAACGTTAGGCCATTCCTTACACTCAACCAGAAGTAAAATTTGGTTACATAATCAATAATAATAATAATAATAATAATAATAATAATAATAATAATAACAATAATAATAATAATCATCATCATCCACCAACTATTAGGGAAAAGACGGGAATTTTACTTAAAACAAGTAAAGAGATAGGTTTGGAAGTAAATCCCGAAAGACAAAGTAGGCTATATGATTATGTCTCGTGACCAGAACATAGCACGAACTGGAAATATAAAAATTGGAAATTTATCCTTTGAAGACGTGAAAAATTTCAAATATTTTGGAACAACAGTAGCAAATATAAATGATACTAGGGAGAAAATTAAACGCAGAATAATTATGTGAAACTGTTATTTTTGGGTTGAGAAGCTTCTGTCATCTAGTCTCCTCTAAAAAAAAAGGCTGAACGTTAGAATTTATAGAACAGTTATATTACCGGTTGTTCTGTACGGTTGTGAAACTTGGACTCTCACTTTGAGAGAGGAACAGAGGTTAGGGGTGTTTGAAAATAAGGTGCTTATGAAAATATTTTGGGCTAAGAGAGATGAAGTTGCAGGAGAATAGAGAAAGTTACGCAACGCAGAACTGCACGCATTGTATTCTTCACCTGAAATAATTATAAACATTAAATCCAGACGTTTGAGATGGGCAGGGCATGTAGCACGTATGGGCGAATCCTGAAATACATATAGAGTGTTAGTTGAGAGGTCAGAGGGAAAAAGATCTTTGGGGAGGCCGAGACGTAGATGGGAGGATAATATTAAAATGGCTTTAAGGGAGGTGGGATATGATGGTAGGGACTGGATTAATCTTGCTCAGGTTAGGGACCGATGGCGGGCTTATGTGAGGGCGGCAATGAACCTCTGGGTTCCTTAAAAGCCATAAGTAAGTAAGTAATAATATAAATATTTTATTAAAACTGGCAGAGTTAAGGTCATAAAACCATCCCTTACTCTCAACCAGAAGTAAAATTTGATTGCATAATCAATAATAATAATAATAATAATAATAATAATAATAATAATAATAAAATACTAATAATAATATTGAAACTGAAAGGTGAAGGCTACAAAGCTAAGAAATATAGGTGGCCTATCTTTTGAAACTGAAAGGTGAAGGCTACAAAGCTAAGAAATATAGGAGGCCTATCTTTTTAGAAGAGGACATTCACAGATTTCTACTGGAAGCAGATGACAAACATTATTTTATGATCATTATCTAACTAGTTGCGTAATGGAAGTATCATTACCTAACTATTTGCGTAATGGAAGTATCATTACCTAACTAGTTGCGTAATGAATGTGTTTATATTTTGTTAGTGATGTAAAGACCACATTATATTAATGGAAGTCGATAATAGTAATATGCGTTATAAGAGCGGTATGTTGAAGTTTTCATGTTCTAGGAAAAGTTTGAAAAAGCGAGAATTGAAAGAAAACATACCGCTCGTGTATCGTACATTATTTTGTGCGAAGATCGTTTATTACATACAGTACCTGAAAGAGGAATTTCTAATTAGTTGCAATGAAATCTCCATCTTGGTTTCTGTTCAATGACGGCAAATTTGCAAAACAAAAATATCTATCTTCAACATTGTTGCTTTAAATGTTTTCTGTGTTTACTATACTCCAGCAGGCAGTGATATACGTCTGTCTTTTTTTTCCCCCCAGTCTATAAATGCGAACTTAAAACAAACGGCTTCCTTAATGTTACATGCATCACGAAATGCAGTAACTTTAGTGGAGTTGTAGAGTTTACTTAATTTTTGGAAATATTTAAAAACAATAATTAACAGTGCAATTTAGGTGAAATTGCAGTGGTAAGTTTCCAATTTATAATTATTACTATGTTAAACGTCTCTAAAAATATGTTAAAAGCCTAAAGCAGTAAAATCAATATGTCACTTAAGCGGTAAGAAGAGGGAAATTGTTATGTGTGTTAGGTTGGGAATACTGAATGTGGAATTTTAGACTTTCCGCGGATTGGTTTTGTGCGGAAACCAAGCAAATACGCACGATCTCGCACAAAATACTTTACATTCATATGGGTTAAGTAAACCATCCTGTTTTCCACTTTTCTTCAGTTCTTAGCTCAGGATTTTTTTCAGCGGCATATAAAAAGTGAAAATGTGAGCCAGCAATCCGCCTTTGAGATGGCAGGTGTTAGAATATTGAACTCTCGTTGCGTCACTGTATCTGCTTAAAGGAAAAATGCGGGCAGAGGCATAAAAGCCTTATACACCTTCTACACCAACCTGTGATGGAAGGTAATCATAAATCGCCACACGGGATGACTTTAATGCATGCAATTTTAATTGTAGGATTTTTTGGGGCCATCAAGACTTTACGGTGGTGATAATGTGAACCCGACGATGCTTCTTTGTTGCTTCCATTAAAGTTAGGCCTGGGCACGCAAATAAATCATTCAGTAAACCAGACATTCTGCTGCTGTGTTCTTCTTAATACCCCCATAAAATCATAATCCGGCACCATTACGTAATCATCCCCTCTCGCAATCCGATGCACTTCTCCACCAATAATGTTTCCAGCGCTCCTTGTAGTTCAGGGAGAGCCCCAAAACTCGTCTTTATTATCTGGGTTTTAGTATTATTTTGAAGGTATCTTACAGGGTTACATCCCAGCTGAATATGAAAGACTGTTACAATTTTCCAAACTCTTTTGTAGTGAATAGTGTGTATGTTTCATATTTCGTTGGAAAGAGGAAATTTCAAAGAATATAATGTAGTGAAAGTCAAAAATAAAAGTTTCCAATGTTTTTCGAAGTGGCGTTCAAAAAGTTTAGTACATTCCAGTTGAATATGACGGACTGTTGCAATTTTTCAAAGTCTTTTCTAGTGAATAGTGTGTATGTTTCATATACCTTTGGAAAAATGAAATTAGAGCCAATATAATGAAGTAAAATTCAAAAATAAAAATTTCCAATGTTTCTTAAAGTGACGTTAAAAAGCTTTAGTATATCCCAGCTGAATATGACAGATTGTTACAATTTTTAAACTCTTTAGTAGTGAATAGTGTGTATGTTTTCATATACCGTTGGTAAGATGAAATTTCAGAGAATATAAAGCAGTAAAATTCAAAGTAAAAATTTCAAGTTTTTCGAAATGACGTTAAAAAATTTTAATACATTCCAGCTGAATATGACGGACTGTTACAATTTGTCAGCCTCTTGTAGTGAATAGTGTGTATGTTTCATATACTGTTGGAAAAATGAAATTTCAGATAATATAATTCAGTAAAATTAGAAAATAAAAATTTCCAATGTTTCTCAAAGTGACGTTAAAAATTTTAGTATATCCCAGCTGAATATGACAGATTGTTACAATTTTTAAACTTTTTAGTACTGAATAATGTGTATGTTTCATATACCATTGGAAAGAGGAAATTTCAGAGAATATAATGCAGTAAAATTAAAACATAAAAATTTCAAGTTTTTCGAAGTGACGTTCAAAAATTTTAGTACATTCCAGCTGAATATGACGAACTGGTACAATTTTTCAAAGTCTTTAGTAGTGAATAGTGTGTATGTTTCATATACCATTGGAAAAATGAAATTTGAGACAATATAATGCAGTAAAATTAAAAATATATAAATTTTCAATGTTTCTCAAAGTGACGTTAAAAAGTTTTAGTATATCCCAGCTGAATATGACAGACTGTTACAATTTTTAAACTCTTTAGTAGTGAATAGTGTGTATGTTTCATATACCATTGGAAACAGGAAATTTCAGGGAATATAATGCGGTAAAATTTAAAAATAAAAATTTCAAGTTTTTCGAAGTGACGTGAAAAAATTTTAGTACATTCCAGCTGAATATGACGGACTGCTACAATTTTTCAAAGTCTTTTGTAGTGAATAGTGTGTATGTTTCATATACTGTTGGAAAAATAAAATTTCAGACAATATAATGCAGTAAAAGTCAAAAATAAAAATTTCCAATGTTTCTCAAAGTGACGTTAAAAATGTTAGTACATTCCAGCTAAATATGGCGAATTGTTACCAACTTTTTCAACTCTTTAGAATGAAGTAGTGTCTATATGTCATATACCGTTGGTAAAATGAAATTTCAGAGAATATAAAGTAGTAAAATTCAAAAATTAAAATGTCAAGTTTTTCTAAGTGACGTTCAAACATTTTAGTACATTCTAGCTGATTATGGCGGATTGTTACAATCTTTTTCAACTCTTTGGAAGGGAGTAGAAACTATGTTTCATATCCCGTTCGAAAAAGGAAATTTCAAAGAATATAATTCAATGAAAATTATATATAAAAATTTTCAGTCTTTCTGAGAGTGACATTCAAAATATTTAGTAAATTCCAGCTGAATATGGCGGATTTTGTACAATTTGTTTCAATTCTTGAGAAGTGAGTAGTGTATATGTTTCATATACCGTTGGAAAAAGGAATTTCAGAGAACATAATGCAGTGAAATTCAAAATAAAAATTTCAAGTTTTTCGACGTGACGTTCAAAATTTTTTGGCATTCCAGCTGACTATAATGAATTGTTATAATTTTTTCAACTCTTTAGAAGTGAGTAGTGTCTATGTTTCACATACCGTTGGAAAAATAAATTTTCAGATAATATAATGCAGTAAAACTCAAAAATAAAAATTTCCAATGTTTCTCAAAGTGACGTTAAAAAATTTTAGTACATTCTAGCTGAATATGGCGGTTTGTTACTATCTTTCTTTAACACTTTAGAAGGGAGTAGTCTCTATGTTTCATATACCGTTGGAAAAAGGAAATTTCAGAGAATATAATTAAATAAAAATAATAAATAAAAATTTCCAGTCTTTTTGAGAGTGACATTAAAAATATTTAGTACATCCCAGCTGAATATGACGGATTTTCTTTTTTTTTTACAATTTTTCAACTCTTTAGAAGTGAATAGTGTAGGCCTATATGTTTCATATACCGTTGGAAAAAGGAAATTTCAGAGAATATAATGCAGTAAAATTCAAAAATAAGAATTTGCAATGTGTCTCAAAGTGACGATAAAAATGTCAGTACATTTCAGCTGACTGTGAAGGATTGTTACAATTTTTCAACTCTCGTTGGAAAGAGGAAATTTCAGAGAATATAATGCAATAAAATTCTAAAATAAAAATTTCAAGCTTTTCGAAGTAACGTAAAAAAATTTAATATAAGTTAATCCAGCTGAATATGAGGCGTTCAGAAGTCAACATGATTAACTCCACTTTTGGTTATTTCAAAGTTTATAAGTTGGCAATGTATTAAATTGGCCATATTTTCAGTGGTCAATTTGATTTGCTCCATAGTTCAGTAAAAAAGTCCACAGACTGCAGTATTCTTCTCGATTACATCACAGAATTAATAGTGTGTGTTTAACTTTAACCTTGAATATCTCAAAATCTTTGGAAAAGGAGTTAATCATTTCGGCTTCTGAACGCCTCATATGGCGGGATGTTACTATATTTTTCAATTCTTTAGAAGGGAGTAGTGTCTATGTTTCATATACCGCTGGAAAGAGGAAATTTCAGAGAATATAATGCAGTAAAATTCTAAAATAAAAATTTCAAGTTTTTCGAAGTAACGTAAAAAAATTTTAGTATAATCCAGCTGAATATGGCGGATTGTTAGGCCTACTATCTTTTTCAACTCTTTAGAAAGGAGTAGTGTTTATGTTTCATATACCGTTGGAAAGAGGAAATTTCAGAGAATATAATTCAATGAAAATTATATATAAAAATTTCCAGCCTTTTTGAGAGTGACATTCAAAATATTTAGTACATCCCAGTTGAATATGGCGAATTTTTTACAATTTTTTTAAACTCCTTAGAAGTGAATAGTGTCTACGTTTCATATTGCGTTGGAAAAAGGAAATTTTAGAGAATATAATGCAGCAAAATTCGCAGACCGTTGAGACAGCGGGCCATCAGTAACTCGCTGTTTTCTCGCTTCATGTCATAATAATGTCTCTAGATTTGATAGTATGACAATATTAATAATACTGTTTATTTGGAGTAAGTTTATGAAAAACCCGACAATTTTTAAACTGCAACTTCATAATTTTCTGTTTGGAGATTGGCAACGTTCTTCAAGTGTTATCATTGTTTAGTGAAAAATCTTAAAGTCCTTAAGAATAGTAAGCATTCAATACTTTGCTTTACTAAGGACCTGAATCGTCTCTCAACATAACCTAGTGTTTGACAGCCTGTAAAATTGTCTTTTACAATGACTGAATATTTTGGGTTCCTGTCAATGACCTCACCAACTCCACAGACACTGCGTATTCTGTGAATACACGAGGCAAAGTGTGTGTCAATATTTATATATTCATAATCGAAACTGTATCACGCCCGCTGACGGAACTCTGACAACGACATCCAACCTATTTGTATGCTAAAACGATCAAAATACAACGACCCACGGAGCAGAAGATATTACACGGTGATTTGTGTATGATGATTATTTATGACGACGAAGACTAAGATGATGATGGTTGGTAGAGATATCCACATCACTGAGGAGAGGAAAAAAAATCCAATTTTCATTTTAGAAATTGAACCCAGGACAGGGAGTTTGTAACAGAATAAACTATCACTGAAGTCGCAATATTATTATTATTATTATTATTATTATTATTATTATTATTATTATTATTATTATTATTATTATTATATATCAGTTATTCCATAGATTCATAGATTTAAAAAAGGCATATGACTCGGTTTAAAGAGAAGTTTTATATGATACTCTTATAGAATTTGGTATTCCCAAGAAACTAGATCGATTAATTAAAATGTGTCTCAGTGAAACGTACAGCAGACTCGTATAGATCAGTTTCTGTCAGATGCGTTTCCAATTCACTGTGGGATAAATCAAGGAAGTGCACTATCACCTTTACTTTTTAACTTTGCTCTAGAGTATGCCATTAGAAAAGTCCAGGATAAGAGAGGGCTTTGAATTGAACGGGTTACATCAGCTTCTTGTCTATGCGGATGACTTGAATATGTTAGGAGAAAATCCACAAACGATTAGGGAAAACACGGGAATTATACTGGAAGCAAGTAAAGAGATAGGTTTGGAAGTAAATCCCGAAAAGACAAAGTATATGATTATGTCTCGTGACCAGAATATTGTACGAAATGGAAATATAAAAATTGGAAATTTATCTTTTGAAGAGGTGGAGAAGTTCAAATATCTTAGAGCAACAGTAACAAATATAAATGATACTCGGGAGGAAATTAAACACAGAATAAATATGGGAAATGCCTGTTATTATTCGGTTGAGAAGCTCTTATCATCCTGTCTACTGTCAAAAAATCTGAAAGTTAGAATTTATAAAATAGTTATATTACCGGTTGTTCTGTATGGTTGTGAAACTTGGACTCTCACTTTGAGAGAGGAACGTAGGTTAAGGGTGTTTGAGAATAAGGTGCTTAGGAAAATATTTGGGGCTAAGAGGGATGAACTTACAGGAGAATGGAGAAAGTTACACAACACAGAACTGCAAGCATTGTATTTTTCACCTGACATAATTAGGGACATTAAATCCAGACGTTTGAGATGGGCAGGGCATGTAGCACGTATGGGCGAATCCAGAAATGCATATAGAGTGTTAGTTGGGAGGCCGGAGGGAAAAAGACTTTTAGGGAGGCCGAGACGTAGATGGGAAGATAATATTAAAATGGATTTGAGGGACGTGGGATATGATGGTAGAGAATGGATTAATCTTGCTCAGGATAGGGACCAATGGCGGGCTTATGTGAGGGCGGCAATGAACCTGCGGGTTCCTTAAAAGCCATTTGTAAGTAAGTATTATTATTATTATTATTATTATTATTATTATTATTATTATTATTATTATTATTATCCCTCTTTCTTTATTGAACTTTCATGAGCATTGGCTTTATTCTCTGTTAGAATTTACTGTTTACATTTGTATATGTTATCATAGGGTGAACCGTACGTAATGTCAATAAAATCCAGGGGGTTATTCTTTGAGATATTTCAAACAAAACTTTAATACAATTTTCCTCGTTTTCGCTTTCCTTTCGAGAAAAAAAAATTGTTTCATATGAAATATTTCACAGCGTGTTTTGGGAAAGCCAACGATTTAATTCCCAATATGCTCAGTCAATTTAAGGAAGCAGTGTACTATGATAACAAATGATTGAAAGAATTTTAGTTTTGTACTTTAAATGTGAAGAAATTTGAAATATGGTTTAATATTGAAATGACGAGTAGAAATAAATTGGATGGGACACAGTAAAGAAGCAAATCTTTCGTCTTTAACAACAATATAATCATATTCCCATTTCCTTTGAAAGTAGCATTTCTTCACGGGTTTAGATTTTGCTATGTTCCAGTTCTCTTTAAACTACAATACGCGTATTGTGTATTTATTTATATATTTATTTATTTGGCTGGAGTGCGTTACAATGTTAAATAACAGCATTGACATCCGGTCATATAGTATGTTATCACTCACTCATCAACGTACAATTTATTTATCGTCCTATTACTAGTAAAACCAGTTAAGACCAGTAATGCAAGTTTTGTAAAAACAGGAATTAAAACTTTATTAATGCATGAAAAATTATAATAAATTCTTCCAATAACGTAATTGGTTTGTTGCCTGCATTCAACATTTAGGACTTGTTTCATTTTAGCAGAATACAAAGCACGGAAAGACAAGTCGGAGACTATACTTAACTTATTTTACACAAAAACTGGACTTAATCGGCTTTACTAGTAATAGGATGATATATACATAGGTAGACCTTCTTACATTATATGCACACATACATTTTAAAATTTATTTTACAGGTCTTTTAACTTATTTATTTCCCTCATTCATTTTTCTCTTGCTTTCTAAAGGTATGTTCCTAAGGATTTTTATTATCTGTTCATTTGTAGTTCTTTATAGCGTATTATATACCTGCCGCCGCGAGAATGAATGTTGATGCAGCCGAGCGTAACTAGAACGCCATGACCGCACTGGTAGAAAAGGTGGGTTGGGTAAGGCCCGTAACACACTTGAAGAGTTTTCGCTAGCGAGAAATGTGTTGCGAGAAAGAGGCGAAGAGCCTTCCTCCACACACTTGGCGAGTTCTCGCTATCACAGATCACATCTCGCTATGATCATCTATGCACTGCCTTCATGCAGAAAGCATTTTTCTGATTATAGTAATCACTCGTTGGGGGAAATATTATAGGTTATGTATTTACGTATATTGTCGTACTTAAATATATAACCTGTAAGTATATTGTCGTACTTTACCAATTACGTACGAACGCTATTTGAATCTGAGTATTCAGATAATGAGGAAATGGAGTTACATGAACATATTTTGTTAATAAAAAGAAGAAGTAGGCCTAAAATTAAAGCCAGAATTATCTGAAAATCACATTGTATCGTACGAAAATAAGGGCGAGTTTTGGACACTGGTTTCGATTTGAATGACTATACGTTTAGGCGTTATTTCAGGTTGAATGGACCACATTCATGATATGATAGAGGATTCTTTGCTATGTTCTGATTAAAATTATGTAAACTGCTAAGACATGTAGATACATTATTTCAAATGTTTAATTAATATACTATTAAATCTCATCAAAATAAAGTATAGCCCTATTTATTTTCAGATAATCTGATATTTGTCTCCAGATTTCTTCTTTAGTTTCGTGTTTTTATAGTTTTCATCCCGTGTATCATATAAATAGGCCTACGGGTGACATCGTACAAGTTCGGTAAGTTTCTGACTGCAATTATCAGCCATCTTTTCTCATTTTCAAATAGAAACAATACAATTCATAGCCACCTGTGATATCTTCTTCTACATTCAATCGTCATGAAGAGTATAAATGTCAAACATCTTTGATAAATGTGTCAAGAAAATTCGCTGAGCTACCGATTCCAGCGAGAAACTCGCGCGAGGTTTTTGCCTCGAACGACAATCTCTTCCATCCTATTCATGCCCCTAATCATGAATTTGATGAAATTGAAATTAATATACCTCTTATTAGAGTTGTTAATAATTAATTTATTTTCATGATCATGCCTTACTAATTATTATTATAATTTTAATAGTTGTATCATATATAATAATTGCAATAGTTTTCAATAAATATATTAATAGATTCCTTTAACTTCAACCTGTTTATGTATTTCTAAGCTTGCTTTGTGTGGTATACCATTTTTGGCTGGGTTTTATTCAAAGGATTTAATTTTGGAAATAGTGTCTTTAAGATATGTAAATATTTAGTGTGTAGACGTCCATTTGAATCCATGTTATCAATTTTTTAATTTTCTCGCAACACATTTCTCGCTGGCGAAAACTCTGCAAGTGTGTTACGGGCCTAAGAAGGTGTAGTAAGGCAATCGCTCTGAGGAGCTACAGTTCTGCAGGTCTGCTCTAGGACGCTACACACTTCCAAATCTGTTTAATGCAGTCAGGTCGTGAGAATCAAGAAATTTGCAGCGTAAGGTAAAGTGATTTGCATTTCCTAGTCACATTCCGATCACAGGTCGAAGGGTCAAGGAGAAAATACATCGTCGCGAGTGGACGGTATTGTTTTGTTTCATGGAGTCCGGACTGGTTCATAGTGTCGCAATTACGTGGGGTAGTCGACAATTATTCGTTCGAATTACTCATTCACAGTTTTATAAATAGCGTTGGCTCAACCCAGGATCGATCACCTAATCTCTCGCTTTACACGATTTGGGCAGCTCGCAAACGAAGCGAAAGCAGAGCTAGTTAGCCTCCTTTGCTTGATAACCAGAGCGCAGTGATTCCAATTTAAAACCATACAATTTAACTCTACATTTCATGACGTTATTCCTGCGATAATTGACTAATCTTTAAGGGTCGAAGCCACCGGCGTAGCGCGTTTCCCTACTGGTCCTGTGCTACACTCAGACGTGGGTTCGATTCCAACTTGGCGTGATTACCTGATCGAGTTTTCTTCGAAATTTTCCCAAATTGTAAGGGGAATGTTAGGTAAGCACATTACAAATCCTCAGCCTAACCTTCCCAAATTACTATCAACAATTCAATCGACGCTAAATAGGCTTAACGCAATAGTTGATACAGCGTCTTAAATACATAGGCCTAAAAAGTGGCAGGAGATTGAAAAAAAAATCGTTCTGAATTAGGTTAATGCAATTAGAATAAATGAAAACGACTTTTTGTTAGAATTAATTGTATAATGAGCGGGTGAAATTAGTTATGAATAATAGTCATTCCTCCAATAATAAGAAAAAAAAATAATACTTACTTATAAATGGCTTTTAAGGAACCCGCCCGGAGGTTCATTGCCGCCCTCATATAAGCCCGCCATCGGTCCCTATCCTGTGCAAGATTAATCCAGTCTCTATCATCATATTCCACCTCCCTCAAATCCATTTTAATATTATACTCCCATCTACGTCTCGGCCTCCCCAAAGGTGTTTTTCCATCCGTCTCCCAATTAACACTCTATATGCATTTCTGGATTCGACCATACGTGCTACATGCCCTGCCCATCTCAAACGTCTGGATTTAATGTTCCTAATTATGTCAGGTGAAGAATAAAATGCGTGCAGTTCTGTGTTGTGTAACTTTCTCCATTCTTCTGTAACTTCATCCCTCTTAGCCTCAAATATCTTCCTAAGAATCTTATTGTCAAACACCCTTAACCTAGGCCTATATCCCTCTCTCAAAGTGAGAGTCCAAGTTTCACAACTGTATAGATAAACCGGTAATATAACTGTTTTATAAATTCTAACTTTCAGATTTTTTGAGAGCAGAATGGATGATAAGAGCTTCTCAACCGAATAATAACACGCATTTCCCATATTTATTCTGCGTTTAATTTCCTCCCGAGTATCATTTATATTTGTTACCGTTGCTCCAAGATATTTGAATTTTTCCACCTCTTCAAAGGATAAATGTCAAATTTTTATGTTTCCATTTCGTACAATATTCTGGTCACAAGACATAATCATATACTTAATCTTTTCGGTATTTACTTCCAAATCTATCGCTTTACTTGCTTCAAGTAAAATTCCCGTGCTTTCCCTAATCATTTGTGGATTTTGTCCTAACATATTCACGTCATACGCATACACAAGCAGCTGATGTAACCCGTTCAATTCCAAACCCTCTCTGTTATCCTGGATGGTAAAGGTGATAGTGCATCTCCTTGTTTAGCCCGCAGTGAATTGGAAAGGCATCCGACAGAAATAATAATAATAATAATAATAATAATAATAATAATAATAATAATAATAATAATAATAATAATAATAATAATAATAATCGAAATGTAAATATCAAAATATGACATTATCCTTTGAAAGGGTGTAAAAATTGAAATATATTTGAGCAACAGTGACAAATATATATGACACTCGAGAAGAAATTCAACGCAGAATAAATATGGGAAAATGTCTGTTGTTATTCGGTTGAGAAACTTTTATCATCCCATCTGCTCTCGAAAAAGCTGAAAGCTAGAATTTATAAAACAGTTATATATAGAATTTTTTATTCTGTATAGAATAAAAAAATACTAGATTTGTAATCAGAAATTTGTAAAAACAATTCTCTGATGAAAAATAATTTTGACAGCTTTTTAAATGCCACGTCTCCTTACAGCCTTAATTAAAAAAAGTACCTGTTTGTAAGCAGAATTGAACTAAATCCATTTTGGGTATGAAAATATACATTATAAAGAGGTGAAATAACCAATATATATATATATATATATATATATATATATATATATATATATATATATTCTCAGTGACTTTGTCTCCCACTAGGCCTATTATTTCACAAGTTCTAACCCTAGACCCTAGAGCGTGTAGAGATAAACTTTTTAATAGTTTATTTATAAAATACTATTACCTTCTTTTAATGACTCACATTGAAATATGCAGCTTTGAAAGCAATATAATCCACCGCCGTGGAATAACGGTGAAACGATAGGACCCGGGTTCAAATCCTGGTTGGGACAAGTTACTTGGTTGAAATTTTTTCCGGGGTTTTCCCTCAACCCATTAAGAGAAAATGCTGGGCAACTTTCGACGCTTGGTCCTGGACTCATTTCGCTGGCATTATCACCTTCATCTCACTCAGATGCTAGTTGATAAAGCATCGTAAAGTAACCAATTAAAAAGCAATATACATGTTTTGGCAATGTTATGTATAAATTGTAACAGTGATGATAACATTAAGCAAATAATAAAACGACAAAATTAAAACTCTTTCGAATTCACAGGGAATACACATTAATTAGAGGGCCGAAACAAAGCTAAATTCGATTCATGATTCAGATCACCGAAATCACTTTCACTTTCGAGGATGCTCCACTTGCCATGCCATTGCTCCGATAAGCACATGGGTACCAGTGAAACAATTTAGCCCATGTGTGGTTCATTCTCTCGGAAGCAATGTCCTGAACGAAACGCCCCAAATTGCACAAACTCTACTATTTGAGTTGTAAACACAAAGCAGCACAAAGATTCTGTCTGTGTTCATGCGCTGTGAGTTAAATTAGTAGGAATACGTTTGTTTTTATCCGATTATTTATATTTCTGTCTTTTTAATTGTAAATTTTACATCTTGATTACACAACTTTTAACACTGTATCACTTCGGAATATGTATGGTAAGAACTTTCTTGTGTTAAATTTTAACGTACCTTGTTAACATGTTTCGACCTATTTTCGGTCATCTTTGGAACTGGTCGTTGTTGGTCTTGGCGCCTCTTATTTCCTGTGTGGGTGCGTTCGTAGTGTAGAGTCAAAGAGTGTATGTGTTTTGAAATTGAGTTGTGTGTTGAGAATATCGTTGGGGTTTGTTTTCGTGTGTCTGTATATTTCATATTGTTCTAGTGTGTTGAGTTTCTGGCTTTTTGGTTGGGTGTGCAGTCTTTCCATGTCTGTGTTGATGTCTCTGTAGGTGTGGTTGGCATTTGTGATGTATTCTGCATAGAAACTAAACACATTAGAACAATATGAAATATACAGACACACGAAAACACACCCCAACGATATTCTCAACACACAACTCAATTTCAAAACACATACACTCTTTGACTCTACACTACAAACGCACCCACACAGGAAACAAGAGGCGCCAAGACCAACAACGACCAGTTTCGAAGATGACCGAAAATAGGTCGAAACATGTTAATAAGGTACGTTAAAATTTAACACAAGAAAGTTCTTATCATACATATTCCGATGTAAATTTTAATAGGAAACGCAATCTGAAAGTTGAATGTCGAGTTTTACCTATTCTCGAGTCTCAAAGGCTTCTTATACAATATGGTAATAACTTGTCTTTGAGTTGCCAAGCAACGGCGGTTTTGTTTACTGTATCTTCGTTGTTTACGATGCTATGAAGGCGTTCCAAGAAGCATATAACTGAGTACATAGACCGCATACATGGATGAAAGGGAATTACAGAGCGGAAGTGTAATAACCCTGCAGATTAATAGGGACGATAGGGTAGACTTAGATGAATAGAAAACCTGTATTACGTTTTGTGATTAAATGCACTGTTAATTATAAGATTAAGTTGGAAGTTTCAGCAGACTGGAAACATCGCCGCTAACACACTATTCTTTCTTCTCGTAATACAGACGCAAGAGGCCAACGAACTCAGGTCTGTCTCCTAGGTGAACCTCTCCCTGTCTGACTACATCGTTGCAATCTGTCAGCATCGTTTAGTGGTTTGAAATTAGTGATTTTTAAATTAAATTTACATGAAAACCGTCCACGCTATGGAAATACGCCAGAGGGATAAATGATTCATCTATAGATTTTCTATCGATGTGGATAAAAATCACGATCCTACTCCCAATAGTTACAGAATAAGAGGGTGTTAAACATCAGCGGGAGAAAAAAAAAAGATTTTTTTTTTTCTGAGAAAACTATGAACTCACCAATATGTTATTACACTTTTTTTGCTCCATACAACACGAGCTTTTTCCAATTGCATTTTCCTCGTACACGGCACAAATCTTTCGAGCCGACTCCGCTGCCTTTGCTCCATTATTAAACTCGAACAGTAGAATATGTCGGAAGTGTTTTTTTTTTTTTTCATTTGACATTCCACCTTCTTTAGCTCACAAAATATAGCACAAATCTTCTTCAAATACGCAAAATTCAAGGCTTATTTACAAGCATAACATTCCAAATAACAAATGAAAAATGAAAAACGATGAACACTCTCATAGCAACGTAGTATTGTGATGACGAACAAAAGCGCTACGAACCTAATACATTGAGAACATAATCTGAATAAAACTTTGTTTGAACATTATTGTGAGACATAAACTATAAAATAATAAATCTCTTTGGGTTATTGCAGGGTGAATTGAGAATAGATATTGAGTAAGAACGAAACGAATTTTTGCATCTTTAATTAATAATGATATAGATAGTATCGCGCCATGGCGTCGTGGTTTAAGGCATTCTGCCTAGCACTCGCGTTACGGAATGCGCACTGGTTCGAGTCCTCATGTGGGAAGAAATTTTCTTATGAGATTTCGACCAGTGTATGGGACCGGTGCCCACCCAGCGTCATGATGTACTTGGGGAGCTACGATAGGTAGCGAAATCCGGTTGCGAAAGCCAGCTATAATGGCAGGGGAGATCATCGTGCTAACCACATGATACCTCCATCCTGGTTGGATGATCATCCACTTCTGCTTCGTCATGTGAACGTGAAGCCAGCAGCCGGCTGGTCGGTCATGGTCCTTCATGGGTTGTCGTGCCTCGAATTATTATTATTATTATTATTATTATTATTATTATTATTATTATTATTATTATTACTACTACTGCTACTGAGGGAAGGAATTATGACTTCAATAAACAAATATTTCTTTAGAAAAACAGCTGAAGTTTATACCAAAAAATGTAAAGAATTCATCTGTATTCTGTTAACGGATTTGTGCATGAAATCAAGTTACATAACCCACATTGTGTGACGCTTTTAATATTGCCGAAAATAACCTGTGAGCATATAACTTGATTAATGGCAGCTAACTGAATTTGACGTCAGAATAAACCAAAGCCAATCACATCATTCGGATTAAGTTCCTGTTTGCTCAATCTATTTTTAAAACAAATAGTATAAAAAATATTTTTCATAGACAAACGCAAACATTACATTTACAGAGCAAAGTGATGTGAAAACATACACAGTAGCAGATATCCGTTTCCATATTTCGTTCAACGAGCCAATACATTACATAAATGCATATGAAACTCTTCATTTTATTAAACACATTTTAATATAAACTTAAATATCAATACCGTTGTTAAATTCGCAGATAATAGATACGATTAAAATAGAGGGAGAATTGTTGTTGGTTTTCAACCGTATGGTGAGACCTGAGACTAGCTACAGGTTCCATCACCATGGTAATAACGCTCAAGAATTTAAAGATCGCTTGCCTGCCTAAACAATAAAACGTGAGGAAATCGCAAGTATAAGAAAGACAATTTATAAATTCATAATACTTCGAAATTTTATAACTAAGGAGGCATTGAGAATAATATTTTTAGCTTTAGTACAATCATTAATACAATATTGCATAATAAATTCAACTCCACGCAGGAGGAGATGAAGAGGCTAGTGAAAGAAAATGACCATCTTAAGCAGGAAGTGAGTGATCTGCAGCAGTACACACGCAGAGACAATATAATGCTATTTGGAGTTCCGGAGGTCGATGAACAATCAACTTATGAAGTTATTGACCAAATATCGGAAGTCATAGGCGGTAGTGAATTGGTGCAACATGATGTAAGCATAGCACATCGTATACCATCCAGGCCAGGAAAGACGCGTCCTATTGTCATCCGCTTCACAAAGAGGAGAAGTCGTGATGAATGGCTCCAGCTGTTCAGGAACGAGGCCAAGAAAGACGACAGCGGCCCTGGGATTGCGACAAAGAAAGTCAACAGGGAACTTCCGGAAGGAAGAATCACAGCAGGTGACCAACTGACAGCAGTGACCAGAGACCTTTTGAATAAGACAAGGGATGCAGCACGACTGAAGAATTATAAATTTGTATGGACAAGAGACGGTAAGATATTTGCAAGAAAAGATGAAGCCAGCCCCGTGAGTAAAATCACTAATGTTGACGATGTAAATAATTTGTAAATACTATTGTGTCGGTAACCACGTTTAATTATACAATATAATTGACTTAAAAATGGCTAGTAATACTATATTAAATGAAATCCATCAGTGCAAATTTAATAACAATAATAACACAATGGTTTTTAACGATTTACTTCACTGCAATGAGTATATTACCAATATTCTATCAGATCTTAAAATATTTCACTTAAACATTCGTAGCATCAACAAAAATTTTTCCGAACTCTGTGTTTTACTTAATAATTTTTCCTTTTACTTTGATATTATAGTTCTAACTGAAACCTGGCTTGATCATGACTCTGGCTATGATATTAATGGTTATAAAAAATTTGTTAAAAGTAATAAGTATAATAAATGTGATGGTATAGTTGTATATTTTAAGGAAAACATCGTAGTGTCTTTAAGTGATATTGACATTTCCCATTGCAACGCTATACATTTTCAATTAACACTTATTAATGATACTCTTGTTAACCTAACTGCAATTTACAGATCTCCAAAACTATGCAAAAATGAATTTCTGAAAAATTTTGAAAGCTTCTTGTCAATATACAAAGATTTAAACAACCATGTTATTCTGGGTGACATAAACATTCAAATTTTAGAAAATAGATTAGATAATTTTGGCAACACGTATTTAAATATCATGCATGAATATGGATACGTGAAATACTTAAATTCCATTACTCGTCCATCATCCAATTCATGTCTTGACCATATTTTCCTAAAAACGGGAAATAACTTACATTTTATACCTGGAGTATATGCAAGCGCAATAACAGATCATTATATGACTTTTGCATTGTTGTCAATCAGTGATAAAAGTATTAGCAGAGAAGCCACTGAACCTTCGGACAATTATAAGCTAATTATAAACCATAAAAGCCTAATATCAAATATTAATAATATTAATTGGGAATCTATATTCTACAATGAAGACGCAGATACATGTTTCGATAATTTTTATAAAATACTCTGTAACCTAATTTGTAAATTTTCTAATCATGTCCCTCTCAAATTCTCAAGTAAGTACAAAAAAATTAAACCTTGGATTACCACAGGTATTGTTAAATCAATACGATCTAGGGATAAGTTAGCTAAGCAAGTTAAACGAGACCCACAAAACAATGTTTTATTAAATTACTACAAAAAATATAGAAATATTCTCACTAATGTAATAAGAAATCAGAGAATCAAATATTATTCTGAAAAATTTAACAAAAATAAAAATAATCCAAAGCAATTTTGGAAGACCATAAACGAAGCTACTGACACCCAATGTAATAAAAATAGTATATTAAAGACAATTATAAGTCGAAATGGAATAACAATTGAAAACAAGGAAACTATCGCAAATGAATTTAACGATCATTTTACTAATGTAAGTCATGACATCGTATCTAATATAAAAAAGAAAGTATTTGGTACTCATCACTATAAGCTTTATAATAAAAGTATATCATCTATGTTTATGTTTCCTGTAAACGAATGTGAAATCATTAATATTGTAAACAGTTTAAAAAATAATGTGTCTCCTGGTATTGATGGTATTACAACAAATACCCTGAAACTTATTATCGAAGCTATTTCTAAACCACTAGCCTTTATATTTAATTTGTGCATATCTCAAGGTGTATTTCCCTCAGCCCTAAAACATGCTGTGGTGATACCAATTCACAAGTCTGGTGACAAAAATAATCTTAATAATTACAGACCCATTTCACTATTACCTAGTCTCTCTAAGGTATTTGAAAAATGTATAAAAACACGGTTAATAACATTTTTAGAAAAAAATAAACTACTAAATGATAATCAATTTGGTTTCAGAAAAAATTTGTGCACTGATGATGCTATTATGGCAGTTACCTCAAAAATAATTCAAGAATTAGATGTAGGAAATAAATGTCTAGGAATTTTTCTAGACTTACAAAAAGCTTTCGATACGGTCAATCACAGTATACTTTTGAATAAAATGGATAGATTAGGAATTAATGGAATTGCTTTAAAATTATTTAAATCTTACTTAAGTAACAGAACTCAAGCAACTAAAATAAATGATCACCTTAGTAAATCACGTAACATTGACATAGGTGTACCTCAGGGGACGATTTTAGGTCCTGTTTTGTTTTTAATATATATCAACGATTTACTTAAAATTGACATTGAGAAATATTCTGGTACTCTGTATTCTTATGCTGATGATACTGTGGTTATATTTAGCGGTTCGAGTTGGAATGAAACTTATCAAAATTCTAACAGTGGTATTAATATTATTAAAGAATGGCTGGATGCTCACTTACTTTCTTTGAACGTTTCTAAAACAAAATTAATACCATTTTCATTAACATCACATGGCCTTGAGCAACTAGAAATAAATAATAATATAAGTATAACTATACATGATTGTAACCTACCTACTTGCTCATGTAACGCTTTGAGTATATCCTCACAAGTTAAATATTTAGGCATTATTATTGACCAACATTTAAAATGGGACAAGCATATCTCCTTTCTGTGTAACAGATTGCGTAAAACAATCCACAAATTTTCCATTCTACGCTCTTATTTACCTGTTTATGTTCTGCGTACTGTGTACTTAGCTCTGTTTCAATCAATAATTCAGTATGGTATTTTAGGTTGGGGAGGAATGGCAAAATCGACTCTCCGTCCTTTAAATCTGCTCCAAAAAAGAATTATCAAAATTTGTCTATATAAACCTTTTGATTACCCAACAAAATTAATTTTTCAGGAATTTGGCGTATCAAATCTAGAACAAATTTATAAACAAAAATTGCTGATTTACTTCCATAAAAACCACAATAAATTTAAATTTGATCCTCATGAATACCAGACGAGACAAAACTACAGTTTCTTTCTAAATACTCCCAAATGCCACACAACTGCTGGATTAAAACACAGCAGAAATTTTGGACCCAAAATATATAATACATTAATTAGAGCTTACCCTGAGCTAAGTACACTTAACACACATAGATTTAAGAAACAAATCAGATTAATTATTTAATTGTTTAAGCTAATTGAGTTAAAAATTGTTACTCTAATATTCATGTACTTCTTTATTTTCTATTTGTATATAGACATATTACATGCTGTATGTATTTTACCATTTATTAATGTGATTGTGCTCAATGAACTCTCGTAATTTTGTGATATATTTTGTATAACTGATCTGAACTGCGCCCGAGCACGAGCTTCTGCTCTTTCGGGCTGCAATGCCTAATGTAGCTCAAGTGTATAGTATTAATAAATATTATTATTATTATTATTATTATTATTATTATTATTATTATTATATGTTCTGTTTTAGATTTCAAATATAACAGACTAATAATTTGAAAAAAAAAAAAAAAAAAAAATTGGGGTGGAGTAGCATCATCTGTACTTAATCCATTAATTTTATTACACAGAAGGTTAATAAAAATTTGTCTGACCAAAAATATGGATTACCCAACAAATTTAATTTATACAGATTTTAAAGTATGAACTATTGAAGAAATTTATAAATATAGTTTACTAACTTACTACCACAGAAATCAAATAAAACATAAATCTAATGGATATGAATATCGTAGTCGAAGACAATGGTCTACTTTCCTATTAATTGAGCCTAAATGTCATACAAGTGCAGCTCTTAAACATGATGTTAGTTTCGGCCCAAGACTTTATAATAAAATTACAAACCATTTTCCAAATTTGAAATATTTTAAAATTGAAGCTATTAAAAAAGAAATTTATAAAATTATTCATGATATATAATATTAACAAATGTGTGTATTTTTTACCCTTTATTCCTGTCGACTATATTCATGTTTTTATTGAATATCACTGGCTTCTGTCTGATTGTCAATTTATATTAAATGTGTTTTTTCCTCTCCTTTTCTTTTTTTTTCTCTTGTGTGTTATTTATTGGTTTGAATTAAGTTACTTACTGTATTTAGTAAACTGTCCTTGTAAATTTTACGTTATATTATTGACTAAGACCACACCGTACACGAGCCTGGCTCTTAGTATTTATTTAACCTGTTAGAGATAAGGCCATCAGGCCTTCTCTGCCCCTCTACCAGGGGATTACAACTATAATATGAATAATGAAATTACAATTAATATTAAATTTACAATTACAATTACAATAAAAATTAAAGTACGACAAGATTACCTGATTAATGAAAGCTAGACAATTTATCATAGAAGTTAAGAACAAAGAATATTTTTGTATTTACTGAATAACAAAATTCTATAGTGATGAAATTACCATATATTGAGATATTTTGTAATAGATTAAGAGAACTATTTACAAGAAACCATGTCTGAACGAGTCTCAATTACTGACCAAGTGCCTAATACGCTTACTTTTGAATTCAATTTTATTTCGACAGTCCCTGATGCTAGCAGGTAACGAATTTCACAGTCTTGGCAGGGCTAGTGTGAAAGAGGAAGTTGCTAGAAATATTTTTGTTTTATCATTTTAACTTGTCCTCGCTATCTAACTAGGTAGTTAAAATAAATTTTGTCTATCCCTGGATATAGTGCACAGATCTAATATTTAAAGATTTAATACATAACATTAAATTGTAAAAAAAAAAATCAACAAATCTGTTAATCAATAAGGGAGGAGGGAAAGGAAAATAAACTAAAAGATAACATGAATAGGTACGAGTATCAATATCATTTCGTCCGATCTTCATGATCACATCACCACCTAATGTGCTTCCATTGCATTAATGTATTGCTGTCAATGTGTGTTTAAATTTTCATCCCTCTATAGTTTATAGTTCCTGAGAAAATGCGGCATTTGAATAAAAATAACAAAATATCAACTTACTTACTGGCTTTTAAGGAACCCGGAGATTCATTGCCACCCTCACATAAGCCCGCCATTGGTCCCTATCCTGAGCAAGATTAATCCAGTCTCTACCATCATATCCCACCTTCCTCAAATCCATTTTTATATTATCCTCCCATCTACGTCTCGGCCTCCCTAAAGGTCTTTTTCCCTCCGGCCTCCTAACTAACACTCTATATGCATTTCTGGATTCGCCCATACGTGCTACATGCCCTGCCCATCTCAAACGTCTGGATTTAATGTTCCTAATTATGTCAGGTGAAGAATACAATGCGTGCAGTTCTGTGTTGTGTAACTTTCTCCATTCTCCTATAACTTCATCCCGCTTAGCCCCAAATACTTTCCTAAGCATCTTATTCTCAAACAACCTTAACCTATGTTCCTCTCTCAAAGTGAGCGTCCAAGTTTCACAACCATACAGAACAACCGGTAATATAACTGTTTTATAAATTCTAACGTTCATATTTTTTGGCAGCAGACTGGATGATAAAAGCTTCTCAACCGAATAATAACACGCATTTCCCATATTTATTCTGTGTTTAATTTCCTCTCGAGTATCATTTGTATTTGTTACTGTTGCTCCAAGATATTTGACTTCTCCACCTCTTCAAAAGATAAATTTTCAAATTTTTATATTTCCGTTTCGTACAATATTCTGGTCACGAGACATAATCATATACTTTGTCTTTTCGGGATTTACTTCCAAACCTATATCTTTACTTGCTTCCAGTAAAATTCCCGTGTTTTCCCTGATCGTTTGTGGATTTTCTCCTAACATATTCACGTCATCCGCATAGACAAGCAGATGATTTAACCCGTTCAATTCCAAAACCTCTCTGTTATCCTGGATTTAATAGTGGATAGTGTCATTAAGTAATCGATTTAAAATAAAAAAAAATCTTAATTAGGCGTACTACATCCAGCGAAACGTTTTGTTCAATAACTGTATACACTATTACTATGCTGGGAATAGATGCCTAATGCATTAAGGTTGAGTGTGATGTTTCTGATAATGATCCTTTCGCGTGTTTAGTCACCTCAGAGAACATTGAATTCACAACATGTTCAGAATTATATTTGTCATCCGATGTACCGCCCTGCATTGCCCCATCAAGCATGAATTGAACAGAGAATAACATCTAACTTCAGTGGCGGCTCGTGGGTATTGAATTAAGAGGGGCTGCATACAAAAATAAACCAAGCAACTTACTTGACTTAAAGATTAGTTCCATGCGCCTTATCTTGTAAGTTGTGTTTAAATGAGACAGGCTCATGTTAGTAGATTTACTGCCATTTAAAAGAATCCTGCGGACAAAATTCCGGCACACCGGCGACGCTGATATAACCTCTGCAGTTCCGAGTGTCGTTAAATAAACCATAATTTAATTTTTATACGCAGATTTGAACCTTAGAAATATCTAACTGGCGATGTTGTAGTTGGTTGTAGGCCTATAATATAGCCTATATACATGATACATCAGTAAATGAAAAAAATAACAGCCAGAAATTGAATTCAGGATATTCAAGAGTACGCACCAGGGCGCTTGCCTAATTTATTGTGATGTTAGATGTTTCAGATTCCATTATGGTTTGAAAACATTCTAGCAATGGCTCCTTCTTCTCATGAACAACATTTACTGTTCTTATTTTAAATCCATCTTGTTGCCCCATCTGATGGAATTGTCTTTGAAACACATTAATCTAATACAGACTGTGTGGAGATCGACAGAAGAAAGCAGGGATACTGGATAAATTATCAAAAAATATGCGAGCCTTTGTATTTTGTTTAGCGGCTTTACATTATGAGATTCAACTGATGGGCACTTAATTTCACATTTCTCCTGAATTGTTAAGGTACTGAACTGAATAGACTGTAAATAATGCACAGAATTAAACATTGTTGCACTTGTTATACTCACAACATTAAAGAAAATGTATTTACAACTGCGCGCTACTGACAAACTGCTGCAAATTTTGCAGCGTCTGGAAACTCTGGATTCATGGCAAGGGGCAGCAGGGGGAGGGGTAAAACTAACGCGCAAAGCATCCGAGACGAGACTGGCAGCTCCAGGGGAGGAAGTGGCTTCACCCTATAGTCCTTGTCTCTGGTTTCGCTCTGGCAGCACCAGGGGAGGAAGTGACTTCACTAACGATTGCGTGCATGTCATTGAGAGCGGAATTTAAAAAAAAAAATTGAGCCGCTAAATAGAGACTGTATAATAATAGTACATTATGCAACGAGCCTATAATGATAGTAATTAAGAAGTGAGTATGGATATTTATGAAACGAGCGCAAGCGAGTTTCATAATTTTCATACGAGCTTCTTAATTACCATTATAGGCGAGTTTCATACGACTTTTTATGCTCGACCATATTTCTAACTTGATATTATTAATTTTTGAGCAATGTCCCGTATGTTGTGAGATGTGCGCAGACGCGAAAGTATTAATTTTTTTCCGAGGAACAGATATCCACATTGACCTTGCTAGGTCATAAGAACCTACAGAGATAACACTGAAATTAAATTAGACATTGAAAAACGAGATGACAAATTGAATTTATTTGAATATTATTTACAATTAACGCTAATTATTATAGTAACAGAACATAACCTTCTGCGACAGTATTGGATTTCCAGCCTCCGTAAATTTTCTCTAATTCTCTTTCGATTGCATATCCGAGAATAATCGATATTTGCGGTTTTATAACGGTAGAAAGCTGACCTGTCATTGGCTGAACAGTTGTAACCTGAGTCGTCATTGGCTGAAAAACCTGACCTTTAATGAGTAGGTGTACTTTAATGACATGCATTAAAGGTCTGCTACCAGGTGTATAATTACTACATTTCGGCATAGTCGAGCATAAATGTTTTTTACAACATAAAACGAGACAAGAGCCACAAATATCTGGGGGTGCTGCAGCTCCGCAGCCCCTCTTCGAAAGCCGCCCCTGTCTAACTTCATCCAAACCTGCTGTACAATCTATAGTGATATTGCAATGTAGAAAGTAAATTGAAAAACAGAAGAAGATAGAAAGCTGTAGTCAATGGCAACTTGGCGTAACCATGAGAACATTGCAGTTCAAGATATAGCGGACATCTTGCGCGGACAGGAGAAGGGGGATTTTTTATTTATACCGACTTCAATACTCCTGAGTTGAGAGAGGATTTAGAAGGCGTGTGTGCCGCCTGGTGGGAGAGGCAAGAAGAGAGGCACTTGGCTACAAATGGGCGCATAGGTATGTGGAACGATCCCATACGTCGCCTGTTTCAGCCGCAGACTGTTACATAAAATAGAGTCAGTAAAAGTTTGAACTGCTGATGTATTTCGGGTGACATGCTATCGCAGAGATGTACCTAATATCTGTATCAGTGAAAAGCAAGCAAGAATTCATGCTTAACCCTCAACTCGGTGCCGGGTTTGATGCTAGGAGATGTAAAATGAATATAGTGAAAAATTCAATGTATCAATGAACATCTGTTATACATTTTTCTTTAAGGGGAGAAGATGGTATTTTTTGGTGAAAAATGAGTAAATTTAAAAAAAAAACTTCTTTAAAATACTCCGTGATATGTGTGGAATGCATAGCATAACATTTTGTGGCTATTTGTGTCCCTATCGGATGTTGAGTCGCCATTTTTAAATTTCCTGCGTTTTAAATCACTCGCCCAATTTTATTGTTGTTTCCGGTAAATTAAATTTTCAAATTTTTTTTTCTTTAAAATACCCTTTGATATGTGTGGAATGCATTGTATAACATTTTGTGGGTATTTGTGCCCTTATCGGATGTTGAGACGTCATTTTTAAACTTCCTGCACTATGAATTTTTAAATCACTCGCCCACTTTTATCGGTTTCCAGTAACTTCATTTTTTTTTGCTACATTGTCAGACAAAAATGGATATATTTTCTGACCTATTAAAGATACATGCATGAAATTTAGAACACACATTCTTTAGACTATTCGGAAACTTTACTCTGTAACAGAATTTTGTTAATTGATTTAATTTAAAAAAATACGTCCGTTTGTTTGCAAGAAAGACAATCAGAAAATTGTTATTAAATTTTAATTGTTTATTTTACAAACGTAGGGACTAATATCAAAATTCTGTTACAGACAGTTTGTAGAACATGCTTTTGCAAAATACACTGCAAAAAAAGTTTGAATCTATCTTTAAAAACGGTTTAGATATATCGGTTTTATTACAATCCTGCATTGGGTATATTTTTTTCAAATTTGGGCCCCCAAATAATTTTTTTTCAAAATATTTATATTTTGTTGATTTCCTACAGCTATGAGCTCTCTACATACAAAAAAATAATATTTTACACCAAATAGGAAAAAATTAAAAAAAAAATACCATCCTCTCCCCTTAAATAAAACTGGACTGCTCCCCCAAAAATGAAAATATTTTCAAAATAACTTTACATACCGGAAATTGTTCAAATATTAATCCTAGCTTAAGTCCTAAAATTCTTACATGTGAACAGGTGAAATATTCAGGCATTATAATGGACCAAAATTTTCGTTGTAAAACATAGATTATCTTTAACACATATAAAACTGAAATAGCCTACAGGGTTTCCGAAAAAGAATAACATTTTGTGCTTTCATAACTTTTAACAGTATTCAACTCGGAAGTTGACTTTGTTACAAATATTTATTCAGCCCTCCATAACAAAATTTCGTACAACAATCTATTTGCTGAATTTAATTTAATGTCTCTTGCCAGTCGTAGATTACTTGTTGAGCAGCTTTTATTGTATAAAATATTCCACGGCCTACTGGATAATAGCGAAATATTATCACAAATCCAGCTTAACGCTAGAACATCACATTTAAGAAATCGTCAATTGTTATATTAGAAAAAAACAAAACACTTCAGCACATAAAAATTAACCAGTATTACAAATGTGTTCAAATTTCAATGAAATATTTAAAACATGGGATCTAGATTTCAGCATTTCTTACATGAAATATAAACATTTTCTTATTAATGTACTGAAGGTAGTTGATTCTAAATAATATTTCTATCTCAATAATTTCAAGGGAAAAATTGTTCCGGTGTCGGGTGGAGTTCCCGGGTAGCTCAGTTGGCAGAGCGCTGGTACGTTCAACCAGAGGTCCCGGGATCGATACCCGGCCCCGGAACAATTTTTCCCTTGAAATTATTCAAATCTGCTTTACAGGTATCTTTACCTGAAAGACTAGATTTGCATAATATATACGTTACTGTGTACGTTAACAGAAAAACCACAATTCTAAGTCACACAGAGATTGTGTGCACTCGATGTGGGTCTCTGGCGTTTCGTCAGCCCACGCGAGTTGTGTGGATATAAAGGGAAAAGTTGAGACGGTGTCGGGTGGAGTTTCCGGGTAGCTCAGTTGGCAGAGCGCTGGTACGTTCAACCAGAGGTCCCGGGATCGATACCCAGCCCCGGAACAATTCTTCCCTTGAAATTATTGAAATCTTCTTTACAGGGAGCTTTACCTGAAAGACTAGATTTGCATAATATTTCTATTTGTTTGTCTGTAATTTGCCATTATAGCTACAATTTACATTTTTGGCTATGATATCTATACTTTTCTATTTTTCATTTATTTTTATTTCGTATTTTTCATTTACATCTATATCTGTGTCTTTTGTTCATGTAGTATCTACTTGTCTGTTTTTTTTTTTTTCATTTTTAATTTTTAATTTGTATTTACACTTGTATGTTGCATTTGTATCTGTTTTATCCCTTTTTTCATGTTATCTGCAATTCTATGTTTTAAACAAATATCTGTACTGTCTATTGTAATTGGGGCTTTGCCCTGTTATAGATATAAAAAAATAAATAAATAAATAAATAAATAAATAAAAGAATGAATAAATAAATAAATAAATAAGTAAATAAATAAATATATAAATTCTAACACAATATGTAAGTTTTTTTACCTTTGTTAATAAGTTTCCATTTGGTCAACATTTGTAGCGCGGTATACATCTACAGCCTTACTAATAAACCGTGTATAGTTTTTATACGAGACTTATGCAGAGTTGAGACAGAAAACGTTACTAATAAACCGTGAATAAGCTATGGACGTATGAACAGGCTGAAACTATACAATGGGAATTGCTTTGCAGTAGTTATATACACGAAACCCCTTGTTTAAGCGTTGTATATAGGGAAAAAATGGCCGCCCCTCTAACAGCTGTTCGTATCGACTGTCATTTTATGATGATGGTTACCTTGTAACCACAGAAGAACAAACCAAAGATCATAGAATTATTAGAATAATATTGCTGTAGCTTGTACTCTTTGACCAAAATGTAGTGTGGTAATCGATTAGAGCCAGTTGTACTATCGATATTTAACACGCCACACTAGAGCGCTCTACCGGATGCAATAGAGAACCTCAGATATTCTATTACCTTTCGTAACGAAGTAATGACGAAACTATGACGTAGCTGTGTAACAGTTATACTGTTATACACGACGTATGTAGTGATTATTAGTAAGGAATTTACACACGACTTATAAACGAGCTACTCGTTGTATAAGTATAAGACAGTTAAACGTCTGTATATTGAGTTTTTATTAGTAAGACCGCTAAACGATATTCTGTTTCCGTCCACGTTCACTGGAGCATGTCCGGTGTAACGGTAGCAATACCTTTCATTATCCTTTCACTCAAATGGTTTAAATCACGAACATTCACAGCATAAACAATGTTCTTGATATGACCCCTGAAAAAAAAATCCAGCGGGGTGAGATATGGACTTCGGGGTGCTCCAGCTTTTTGATTTCCCATAAATTGATGAACATGACAGCCAGGTTATTTTTCAACAGAATGGAGCACCGTCACGCTTTAGCTTGGAGGTTATAAATGTGCTTCACGAAAAGTTTCCTAGACAGTGGATTGGTAGAGCAGGGCCTACTTCCTGGCCACTCCGAATGAATGAATGAATGCATTAATTAATTAATAGGTAAGTAAGTAAATAAATAAATAAATAAATGAATAAACATTGAGCAACTGATATAAAACAGAAAACAGAGGAATTTCTAATTACTTGCAATGAAATCTCCATCTTGGTTTCTGTTCAATGACGGCAAATTTGCAAAACAAAAATATCTATCTTCAACATTGTTGCTTTAAAATGTTTTCTGTGTTTACTATACTCCAGCAGACCGTGATATACGTCTGTCTTTCCCCCCCCCCATTCTGTGATGAGTCTGGAATCTTGTTGATTTTTTCACGGCTTCCTTAATGTTACTTGCATCACGAATGCAGT
The DNA here is from genome assembly GCF_040183065.1 of Periplaneta americana. Classification (NCBI taxonomy): domain Eukaryota; kingdom Metazoa; phylum Arthropoda; class Insecta; order Blattodea; family Blattidae; genus Periplaneta; species Periplaneta americana. The sequence goes on from NC_091129.1 coordinate 154,840,996, forward strand.
AACTTTAGTGGAGTAGTAGAGTTTACTTAATTTTTGCAAATATTAAAAACAATAATTAACAGTGCAATTTAGGTTAAATCGCAGTGGTAAGTTTCCAATTTATAATTATTACTATATTGAACGTCTCTAAAAATAATATGTTAAAAGCCTAAAGCAGTAAAATGAATATGTCACTTAAGCGGTAAGAAGAGGGAAATTGTTGTGTGTGTTAGGTTGGGAATACTGAATGTGGAATTTTAGACTTTCCGCGGATTGGTTTTGTGCGGAAACCAAGCAAATACGCACGATCTCGCACAAAAGAACTTTAAAATGTTACATTTGCTCGGATCAAATTTCTGCACATTATAAGGACAAAACTAAAATTCTTTCAATCATTTATTATCATAATACACTGCTCTCTTAAACTGACTGAGCATATTGGAATTAAATCAATGGCTTTCCGAAAAACGCTATGAAATGTTTCACATAAAACAATTTTTTTTCTCGAAAAGGAAGCAAAAATGAACAAAATTGTATTAAACATTTTTGTTTGAAATATCTCAAATAATAACCCCTTGAAATTAATGAAATTACTTAGGGTTCACCCTGTATAATTATACACCTACTAAACTACTTAAAATTCAAAGAAAACTGAAATATATCACACAACAGTAGTGAGCCCGTATTTTGATAGCGCTACGCCCAAGGGTCTGAAAAAACGTTTCATCCCCACGAACTTATACAAATCTCAGGTATTTAGCAGTCAAAATGTGAAAAAGTGACATATAACAAAAATTTTACACATGCTACCGTCTAAAACAAGTGATCTGTGAAGTAGAAAAACATTGAACATTTTTGAAAGGCATGCGGAGGGCCGATAAGCTGATACAATAACAATAATAATAATAATAATAATAATAATAATAATAATAATAATAATAATAATAATAATAATAATAATGTTTTATTTTCGCTGGCAGAGTTAAGGCCATAAGGCCTTCTCTTCCACTCAACCAGCCTTAATCAATACAATACATAAATTTAAATTACAAATATTTACACTACACTTAAAAGGTTCTCCAGCAATATTCTTCACTACACATTTATTTAAATTTAGATAAATCTATAAGGTAAAGTAGTAACTTAATTTATGAGCTAATTTAATTCAATGAATTATAATTAATTTAATATTTGAGATAGCTAGTAAAATTATGAAAATTAATTTAATATAAGCTTACTAGGACTATGTTACAGGGAGAATATATATATTTCTATTTCTATAATGAGAATATTAATGTAATTGCCATTAGAGGTTTTTTTGTAAATCTATTCAGAAAAATTAATGATAATAATAATAAGAATGGACAGATGTTAGTTTCATTATAAGTAACAAATATTAATCAGCAATTCATCTGTTAAGTAAGAATTTATGTCATTTTGACCTAAATGAAGCTATTGTCCAACAACCCCTTATATCACTCGGAAGCGAGTTCCAATTTCTAGCAACTGAAACTGTATAGGATGAAGAATATAAAGATGTCTTGTGGTAGGGTATAATGAGTAAATTATTATGATGAGATCTTGTACTTAGCTGATGATATGCGGATAAATTTTGGAAACGAGAAGCCAAATAGATTGGGGTAGCGGTGCGAAGAATTTGAAATAAGGGAACAAGAGAATGCAGGAGTTTTGTCAGGATCCGTCTGTGCTTATCTATTTAACAAATATTATTATTTTACAATATTTGTCACATTTATTTAGTTTTTAACGTTTTCGGCTTAATTAAGCCATCTTGAGAAAAGTTTATGCCTCCTACATGAAAGTAGTACATGTGTATATGATACAAATAAATAAACCAATTAAAATAAATCTCTGTAGAAGTAGATGAACATACAATGAATTAAAACATTACTGTATTAAAAACTTAATAACTTTGATTATGTCTCACTTAGCCCTGTTTTTAATACAGTAATGTTTTAATTCATTGTATGTTCACCTACTTCTACAGAGATTTATTTTAATTGGTTTATTTATTTGTATCACATACATATGTACTACTTTCATGTATATAGGCATAAACTTTTCTCAAGATGGCTTAATTAAGCCGAAAACGTTAGAAACTAAATAAATGTGACAAATATTGTAAAATAATAATATTTGTTAAATAGATAAGCACAGACGGATCCTGACAAAACTCCTATTGTTATTGAACATTTATTTTCAGATATAATATAATATAATATTGTTTATTCAGTCTACATGACATATCAAATATAAAAAGTTAATGACACTTATCTATGTAAGTAATCATTGTGTTCTATACAAATATAAATTGAACAGCGAACGTTTTCGCCCTTCGGGCACCATCAGGCTTTACATGCAATATCTTATACATTTAGTCTATAGTATGGAAATGATAAAATACAACCATTTAATAATAAAATGAACTATTTAAAAACTGGCTTGTGGTAATTGTATCTAAAATTAATGTACACATATAAAATGTACACATAATACTGAGGTAAAAATTGTGGCTGCACTACTGTATTATGTTAAAATTGTAATTGTGAACACGATAAAACGTTTATTCCTCATTTAAACTTTATAATGTTAATTAGATATTTTCTGCTAATCTTGTCTCAATGGTTCAAACTTGGTATGGTGAAATCAATCTGAAATATATAGATGTTATGTAGATAAATTTCAATATGCCGTGATATTAAATCTATTAAAAGTTGTCAAAAATACTCACATTTAGAGTCGTGTATACTGCACAAGTTATCTGTTGACATTTCATTGAGAAGATTTAAGAATGGGTTTATTTGTAATGAAATTTAACCATTGAGACAAGATTAGCAGAAAACATCTAATTAACAATTATGAAGTTTAAATGAGGAATAAACGTTTTATCATGTTCACAGTTACAATTTTAACATAATACAGCAGTGAAGCCACAATTTTTACCTCAGTATTATGTATACATTTTATATCTGTACATTTAATTTTAGATACAATTACCACAAGCCAGTTCTTAAATAGTTTATTTTATTATTAAATGGTTGTATTTCATCATTTCCATACTAGAGACTAAATGTATAAGATATTGCATGTAAAGCCTGATGATGCCCGAAGGGCGAAAACGTTTGCTGTTCAATTTATGTTTGTATAGAACACAATGATTGCTTACATAGATAAGTGTCATTAACTTTTTATATTTGATATGTCATGTAGACTGAATAAACAATATTATATTATATTATATTATATTATATTATATTATATTATATTATATTATATTATATTATATCTTCGAATCCCGCTAGTTTCGGTACCTAATTGAGTTTTCTTTGAAGTTTTCCCCAACTGCAAGATGAATGTCAGGTAATTGCATGGTGAATTGTGGGATTCACTTCGTTAAATACCATCTCACTATCACAAATTCCACTGATGTTACTTAATCTCACACTTGATACAGTGTCGTTAAATAATCATATTTAAAAATTGTCTTGAAAATCAGACTTACAAGGGAACTTTTTATCAGCTCATGTCAGAATCTCTTTTGGAAATTTTGCAATTCATTTGTTTTTTTTTTTTTTTTCATATAAGTCTTAAAGATCTTTAATGGAATAGATATATTGTTTGTTTTTCAGTCGGTGACTTATCGCATAATATTTTCCTTTATATTACATTTAGTCCCGCGCCGTGGTGTCGCGGTCTAGGACTCGCGTTACGGAATGCGCACTGGTTCGAGTCCTCATGGGGGAAGAAATTTTCTCATGAAATTTCGGCCAGTGTATGGGATCGGTGCCCACCCAGCATCGTGATGCACTTGGGGAGCTACGATAGGTAGCGAAATCTGGTTGCGAATACCAGCTATAACGGCTGGGGGGATCATCGTGCTAACCACACGATACCTCCATTCTGGTTGGATGATCGTCCACCTCTACTTCGGCATGTGGGCGTGAGGCCAGCAGCCAGCTGGTCAGTCTAGGCCCTTCAAGGGCTGTAGCGCCACGGATTATTATTATTATTATTATTATTATTATTATTATTATTATTATTATTATTATTATTATTATTATTATTATTATTGAATTAATCTACTTGATATTAATTGCACAAATTTGTATAGCTTAATGAAAGTATGCTACTTTGTATTGTATATATTTGTATAGTTTTGGCCGATGAATTGTATATGCTTTAAATTGAATAGTAATCTATATAGCTCTACTGATAAATTGTTTGTGCTTGTAATTTGAAGTAGTTTGCATGATATGTATTATCAATTTCTGTATATCACAACTGGTTGAATTGTTTATGCCTTAAATTTAATTAAATTGTTTTGTATTATAATATAGCTCAACTTATGAATGATCGTTTGCGTTTGTAAATTTAATAATCTGATTGGCTATGTATTGTATACTTTTAGTAGAGCCATCGATGTAGCTCAGTCGGCAGACTCGCTGGGCTGCTGTTCCGGAGCTGCGTTCGGGCTTGGGTTGGATCCCCCTTTGGACTTTGGTTTCTTCCGAGGTTTTCCACAGCCATGGGACTGAATCCGGATGGTCTATGGCGAGTCCTTGGCATCAACACCTTTGATTTGATTACCCCCTTTGATTTGATTACCTGGTTGGGTTTTTCCGAGGTTTCCCCCACCGAAAAGGCAAATGCCGGGTAATATTTTGGCGAATCCTCGGACCTCACTTCATCTCACTACATCTCGCCAAAATGTAAAAAAATTGTACAATATTGTAAAAATTGTAGAAAATTACTAAATTGTAAAACTATAAAAATTTGTAAAAATTGTAATTGTAATATTGTAAAATGTTGACATGTTCCACATCTTAAAGCTTCATTGCTCATGTAAGATCTCTGGAATAAAATAAATGAATGAATGAATGAATGATTATTATTATTATTATTATTATTATTATTATTATTATTATTATTATTATATTATATTATATCATATCATAACATTGACTATCTGAATATTACAATATGTTTTCTAAATTTATTTTCAGCTCGAATTTGTTTGTCGAAATCTTGCCCCCCCCCTAGAAATTTACGACCCTGGCTATGCCCCATGAGTAAATAGGGGCCTGACAACAGTTATCAATTAAATTAAAAACGATTATATCGCTTTACAGATTAATTAATTTACACAGATTTAGGATTAATGCTTAACGACACAATAGATTTCACACTGATACATTGTGGGAATGGTCGTCATAAAATGAAGAAAAAAAAAAAAGAAAGAGAGAAAGAAATGCCTAGCAACACATGCACTCACAAGAATTCATAAAAAAAATCTTTACCTTATTATTGGTTACGATTCCCCCATGGATTGGCCCACAACGATAATCAGCACGATGAACACAGCTAGGAGCACCAAGATACAACAGATGGCCACTGCAACCATGGTGACGATGATTCTGCTTCTATGTTCCCGCCTTGAGAGAGTCGACTATCGCTCCCTCACGCGGCAGCAACACAAACAGTTGAGTATCAGCGAGCGATGCGTCAGAGTCACTGAAGGCCTGGCGTACAGGTCCACCAACACCACCTATGTCTAACACCAGCCCCCTACTACCTTACCTACAAGGGGGATGAAATATTGATCAATCCATCCCCCGTCACAAATTGTAGCAAAGTTACTATTCAGTGCTGCCCTCAATCGGTACAACGGTGCACAAACAAACCATTTGAATGTATATGAGAAGTTGCTTGTGTGTGTTGGGAGGGGTACGACCACCTGACGGGCGGCACCGACTTCAAAGCCAGAGAGTGAAATATCTAGCCTCTCTACTCACAAGACACGGCGACGGCAGTCAAAGCCCCCTGTCGTACAAAAACTCGCCTCACAGGTGTCAACCACGATCAAAGGACAGCTGTGGGGGGTAGTCACTTATGGATTAATCGCTGAACATCGACCCTCCGATTGAAAGTTCTAAGGTTACGTCATGGTACCGAATTGATTTCGAACCATCAAACGATCTTCAGTTTTCAACGATTGATTTCTCGTTTTGTTTTACGATTATTCTTGTACAGAGGGGCACCAGTTAGAAGAGGTTTATTAGAAGGGACGTAATAATAATAATAATAATAATAATAATAATAATAATAATAATACCGTATTTGCTCGCGTAATTTGCGCCCCCGCGTATTTTGCTCACCCTAATTTTTAAGGGATTATTTTGAACTTTATTTTTGCTCCGTGTATTTTGCGCACACATTTTACGTACATATTTTTTTCAGTGTAGTAGTGATTACGTACATATTTTTTTCAGTGTAGTAAGGATTTTTCCTTCCCTACAGTCCATTGTAGGTCATTCACAAGCAACTGAAGTACCTGCTTCAGAAAGAAACCCCAAAGTCCCGCTACTTCAACAATTCTTGTCCTTGGTAGAGACAAGTTACCGGTATAGAAAATTAGCCCTACCATAAATACTTGTATTTCAGAACAGGACCAGGACCTGTCATTTGAAAAATCCGCATATTTTACGCACCCCAATTTTTCAGTGGCCAAAGTTAATTAAGAAGTGCGCAAATTACGCGAGCAAATACGGTAATAATAATAATAATAATAATAATAATAATAATAATAATAATAATACTTATACTTACTGGCTTTTAAGGAACCCGGAGGTTCATTGCCGCCCTCACATAAGCCCACCATTGGTCCCTATCCTGAGCAAGATTAATCCAGTCTCTACCATCATATCCCACCTCCCTCAAATCCATTTTAATATTATCCTCCCATCTACGTCTCGGTCTCCCCAAAGGTCTTTTCCCCTCTGGCCTCCCAACTAACACTCTATATGCATTTCTGGATTCGCCCATACGTGCTACATGCCCTGCCCATCTCAAACGTCTGGATTTAATGTTCCTAATTATGTCAGGTGAAGGATGCAATGCGTGCAGCTCTGTGTTGTGTAACTTTCTCCATTCTCCTGTAACTTCATCCCTCTTAGCCCCAAATATTTTCCTAAGAACCTTATTCTCAAAAACCCTCAATCTCTGTTCCTCTCTCAAAGTGAGAGTCCAAGTTTCACAGCCATACAGAACAACCGGTAATATAACTGTTTTATAAATTCTGACTAATAATAATAATAATAATAATAATAATAATAATAATAATAATTTTCAAGAAGGCCTTTGATAAAGTAGACAGATCAAGGTTACTACAAATTTTAGTAGACGACAATGTTCCACAACAGTTTATCCACAATATTCATAACATATATAACCAAAATAAAATAGTAATTAAACAAGATGGTAAGCTATCATCTTGGACACCCATCAATACTGGTGTAAGACAAGGATGTGGATTATCACCCATTCTCTTTATTATTTATCATTGTATACTTCACCTGACATAATTAGGAACATTAAATCCAGACGTTTGAGATGGGCAGGACATGTAGCACGTATGGGCGAATCCAGAAATGCATATAGAGTGTTAGTTGGGAGGCCGGAGGGGAAAAATACCTTTGGGGAGGCCGAGACGCAGATGGGAAGATAATATTAAAATGGACTTGAGGGAGGTGGGATATGATGGTAGAGACTGGATTAATCTTGCTCAAGATAGGGGCCAATGGCATGCTTATGTGAGGGCGGCAATGAACCTCCGGGTTCCTTAAAAGCCAGTAAGTAAGTATGAACCGAATAATTAATGACTGGAAGCAAACTCGCCATGGATATATACAAATTAACAGACACCTTAAATTGGATTCAATTCTCTTTGCATACGATTTGGTATTATTAGCACTTTCAGAAGACGACCTCCAAAGATCAATATATAATTTGCAGCAAGTAGCAGCCACATACAATATGGAAATTTCAACAGATAAAACAAAAATTATGGCATTCTGTGGGAAATACCCAATACAAAGTAAAATTTGTCTCGATAATAAAATATTAGAAAGATGTAATAGTTTCCCATATTTAAGGTTACAATCTTTCCATTTTTGAAGAATTGGACATACCACAGAAAATTAATAAATACACAAGAGCTATGGGCATTATAAATAGTGTGATGAAACCATCCTTGGTTCAGAAACACACCCGCATACGTCTCTACAACACATCGGCACGACCGATGCTCAGCTATGGCAGCGAAGCTTGGACACTGAGAAAAGCAGATAAAAGCAGAATAACGGCTGTGAAATGCGATTCATACGAAGAACAGCGGCCTATACTAAATGGGATCTGAAAAGAAATTGTGAAATTTTAAAGGAAATAAAAACTCAACCAGTTTTAGATTCCATTGTTCAATATCAGCCTAATTGGAAACATCATTTGGAAAGAATGAGTAATAGTAGACTCCCAAAGGCAATTTATGATTATGTACCACATGGCCAAAGATCTATGGGTCGTCCTGCTAAGAGATGACGTGAAAATTTTATGTGAGACCGTAACAGGACTTGTGGCCTAACACTTGTCAGGCAGAAGAAGAAGAAAAGAAGATAATAATATTTATTTATTTATAATATTTATTTATTTCAAGGTCATCAGGCCTTCTTTTCCACTTAGCCAGAAACAAAAGAAGCTGATACACTTTTACAGAGTAATATTTAAAGAACACTAATAAAAAATTTACATAGTCATACAAGCATAACTTGAGTAAAATAATGCAAACATACTAAATAATAATTACAAAATAATATAAGGCTAGAAGTTACACTCAACGAATATGCAATCGGTAGGTGAATCAATATTACAAATTACAAGAATAACAAATTCAAATGTAAATTATAACTATACAACACTGAGGAAAATTACATATACAGGGTGTAATAACTTTAATGTTTAGAATTTCTGGAACATGTTCCCTGACACATTCTACGTTGATTAAACCTAACTTACCTATATCCGAAATTGAGAGGTTACAGAGATAACAGAGCTGGAAAAAATAGAACTTCTTGCAGCTCCAAGCATTATACCGTTTATGCAAAGCCTATTTTAAGGCATTACTAAATAGAGGTACATAAGAAACATTTGAAAAGCAGTGAATGAAGGAAATTTTACTTTTAAGAGAAATTAAATTAAAATTGTTTAGGTTGCTAAGGAAACGAAACAGACAACAGTTTAAAATAACAGTTGTGAGAAAAATAAACCGTATTGTGACTAGTCTTTTTATTGAGTTTTGACCATTAAAACATGGCTTTTGTGTACACACATCAGGAATACGCCGACATAGTTTATGTGTATGGACTGTGTGATGGCAATGCAACAGCAGCTGTTTTGGCATATCAAACACGGTTCCCAAATCGAAGGATTCCTAAAGCACAGGTATTTTCACGTGCCTATTGGCAAATTTCAAGAAGTACAGTGTTTGGAATCTTAAGGACATTTTTTTCAACTTTGCTTCTTTCATACTCACAAGTAGTTGATATTAAAATGTAATATGGTACTAATAAAAATAATGACAATGACATGTCACTTTCGGAAATTGGTGTTACTTCTTTCAGTATTCAGCGATAAAATTAAACTCAAAAATTTAACTTTGGGGTACAAATACTCCAAACCTATAGAACTTTGGATATAGGTATGTTAGGTTTAATCAACGTAGAACGTGTCAGAGAACGTGTTCCAGAAACTCTAAACATTAAAGTTGTTACACCCTGTATATAGGGTGTTTCCGAGGTGGTGTTACAAACTTTCAGGGATGATGGCTAAGGGCACATGTATCAATTTGAGATAAGGAACCCTGGTCCGGAAATGAGACAGACGAAAGTTACAAACAAAAATAGTTCTGTGGAAATTAAATAATGTTATTCCTCAGCAGTGTATGTGTATAAGTTGCAGTGTCCAGTCGATCAGTCCTAGTGAAATGGAGGAGTACACGAGATCGGAATAAGCGGACCTGATTTTCGAATACGGATGAGACAACGGGAACAGTAGACAAGCTCACAGATTGTTTCGGTCAAGTACCCACGTAGGAGACATCCGGCCCATACCATCTTTCCACGACTGTTCCAAAGGTTAAGGAAAGGAGGGCATGTGGTGCCAAATTACAATTCCATTTCCACACAATGGATTTGAGGGAGGTGTGATATGATGATAGAGACTGGATTAATCTTGCTCAGGATAGAGACCAATGGTGGTCTTATGTGAGGGTGGCAGTGAACCTCTGGGTTCCGTAAAAGCCAGTAAGTAAGTAATATAATACTCTCTTAAACTGACTGGGCATATTGGGAATTAAATCAATTTCATTGCTTTCCCAAAACACGCTATGAAATGTTTCATCTAAAATAATTTTTACATGGAAAAGGGAGCAAAAAAAGCAAAATTATATTAAAGTTTTGATTGATATATCTCCAAAAGTAACCACCTGTAATTAATGAGATTATTTACGGTTCTACCTGCACATATAGCGTACTTACTTACTTACATACTTACTTCTTACTTAGTGGCTTTTAAGGAACCCGGAGGTTCATTGCCGCCCTCACATAAGCCCGCCATTGGTCCATATCATGAGTAAGATTAATCCAGTCTCTATCTTCATATACCACCTCCCTCAAATCCATTTTAATATTATCTTCCCATCTACGTCTCGGCCTTCCCAAAGGTCTTTTTCCCTCCTGCCTCCCAACTAACACTCTAGATGCATTTCTGGATTCGCCCATACGTGCTACATGCCCTGCCCATTTCAAACGTTTGGATTTAATGTTCCTAATTATGTCAGGTGAAGAATACAATGCGTGCAGTTCTGCGTTGTGTAACTTTCTCCATTCTCCTGTAACTTCATCCCTCTTAGCCCCAAATAATTTCCTAAGCACCCTATTCTCAAACACTCTTAACCTATGTTCCTCTCTCAAAGTAAGAGTCCAAGTTTCACAACCATATAGAACAACCGGTAATATAACTGTTTTATAAGTTCTAACTTTCAGAATTTTTGACTGCAGACTAGGTGATAAAAGCTTCTCAACCGAATAATAACAGGCATTTCCCATATTTATTCTGTGTTTAATTTCTTCCCGAGTATCATTTATATTTGTTACTGTTGTTCCGAGATATCTGAACTTCTCCACCTCTACAAAAGATAAATTTCCAATTTTTATATTTCCATTTCGTACAATATTCTCGTCACGAGACATAATCATATACTTTTCGAGATTGACTTCCAAACCTATCTCTTTACTTGCTGCGTGTAAAATTCCCGTGTTTTCCCTAATCGTTTGTGGATTTTCTCCTAACATATTCACATCATCCGCATAGACAACCAGCTGATGTAACCCGTTCAATTCCAAACCCTCTCTGTTATCCTGAACTTTCCTAATGGCATACTCTACAGCAAAGTTAAAAAGTAAAGGTGATAGTGCATCCCCCTGCTTTAGCCCGCAGTGAATTGGAAAAGCATCAGATAGAAACTGACCTACACGGACTCTGCTGTATGTTTCACTGAGACACATTTTAATTAATCGAACTAGTTTCTTGGGAATACCAAATTCAATAAGAATATCATATAAAATTTCTCTCTTAACCGAGTCATATGCCTTTTTGAAATCTATGAATAACTGATGCACTCCCATTTTTCTCCATTATCTGTCGAATACAAAATATCTTATCAATAGTTGATCTATTACGCCTCAAACCACATTGATGATCCCCAATAATTTCATCTACATATGGAGTTAATCTTCTCAAAAGAATATTCGACAACGTTTTGTACGACGTCAACAAACATATAGCGTACCTTCTTCTTCTTCTTCTTCTTCTTCTTCTTCTTCGAATCCTTAATCTGCAATCCCTTAAAGATTATTGGCTATCATAAGACGATATGTGTCGCCCTCCTAAGCCAGCCGTTTCCTTGACAACCGTGTTCAGTTAAGAAGTAAATCATAATAAATCAAACTCGCCCATCACACGTAGCAAACACAGGGAGCCTAGGAAGTCTACCTGAACTGTAGAGAGGAGCGAGACGCTGGCTGGAATATTGATCAACGTAAAGTGAAACACTTTAAAATGAGAAGCAATTCGGAACTCCAAACTGCTGTGTCCATCATCCGACACAAAGCGGATGACCACGCCCACAGACGGGGATATTTGGATTCTCAACATTACGGATGCAAATGTTCATTTGTTTTAAGCTTCAGCGTGAAGTAAAGAGCTGTGAAGACCGGCCGTTGTGTACACACGGGTTGTGGTGCAGCTTTAAGGCTGCGTGTAAGATGTGTTCATGGGTTCTAATCTCATGTAGTGCATGGGAATTTGTCTGTTTCCAATTAAATGTCTCTAATTATGTTTGTACGTCTAGTGAAAAGGTAAAAAAAAAAGGATAATAATTTCTTTTTTATTTGCTTTATTTATTTACTTATATTTAATGTGCTGTGCAACAGCCAGAGGCCAATTACAGTTCAGCACAAACAATATAACAAAATAATTAGCAATAATTTACAATAAAAGTACAAAGAAATAATTAAATTAATGGCAATTAATTAAAATGATAATTACAAATGAAATAATGGAATCATAAATGAAGAATGGAATCATATAAATTAGTATTACAAAGATATACAAGATTATAATACAACGACAATAATGACAATGAAGGGACGGGATAAAATGGATGACTAAACTACATAGCTTAATGAGATAAAAGTAATTGTATTTGAAAATGAAAGGATGGAATCAAGTAAATTAATAAATAACAAAATGATATAAAAGTTAGCGAGAATAATATTAAAATATATATTTAAACAAAAGATATAAATGAAAACTGATATAAAACTTCAAAATATATACTACAAATTAAATGAATCCAAGCTTGATCCATGCAAATTAGCATATTTTATACATCTGCAGACCGGAGACAGAGATTTAGAATTTCTATTGTAAAACATTTTATGATATCTTAAACCCTTAGCAGGAATACGAAGACTGATAATGCTTAGGAAAGATTCACAATCAATATCACCCTTAATAATAACAATAATAATAATAATAATAATAATAATAATAATAATAATAATAATAATAATAATAATAATAATGAAGAAGAAGAAGAAATACGAGGGTTAACGCAAGTCTCAGAAGGACTAAAACTCTGGAATATAACAATTATGATAAACAGAGCTATAGTCCCGTCGCTCTAATTTCCGGCAGCCAATCACGTTGCAGGTCGGCTACATTTAAACGTGTGCATCTTGTGATTCGCTGATGAAGATGTAAACAATTTCCTAAGGCTGGATAAATACTTAATATATAATCGCCCCCCATTTTGGCTCTTTCGTTGGCTTTCGCAGAAAGCACACGAGGACGTTATTTGCCGCTCAATTATTTGCTGAATTACATTGCGTTTGATTTATTATCATAGGAGCTAAGACATGATAATGTTTAACGGTGTGGCAAATAGATTCCTCGTATGGTAGCTCGGCAACGAAAGAACAAAAATGGCGAACGATACTACCTACCTAGACTTTATAGAGCCTTGAAAGTCCAGGATAACAGACAGGGTTTGGAATTGAACGGGTTACATCAGCTGCTTGTCTATGCGGATGACGTGAATATGTTAGGAGAAAAGCCACAAACGATTAGGGAAAACACGGGAATTTGACTGGAAGCAAGTAAAGAGATAGGTTTGGAAGTAAATCCCGATAAGACAAAGTATATGATTATGTCTCGTGACGAGAATATTGTACGAAATGGAAATATAAAAATTGGAAATTTATCTTTTGAAGAGGTGGAGAAGTTCAAATATCTTGGAGCAACAGTAACAAATATAAATGATACTCGGGTGGAAATTAAACACAGAATAAGTATGGGAAATGCCTGTTATTATTCGGTTGAGAAACTTTTATCATCCAGTCTGCTGTCAAAAAATCTGAAAGTTAGAATTTATAAAACAGTTATATTACCGGTTGTTTTTTATGGTTGTGAAACTAGGACTCTCACTTTGAGAGAGGAACATAGGTTAAGGGTGTTTGAGAATAAGGTGCTTAGGAAAATATTAAGGGGCTAAGAGGGATGAAGTTACAGGAGAATGGAGAAAGTTTCACAACACAGAACTGCACGCATTGTATTCTTCACCTGACATAATTGGGAACATTAAATCCAGACGTTTGAAATGGGCAGGGCATGTAGCACGTATGGGCGAATCCAGAAACGCACATAGAGTGTTAGTTGGGAGGCCGGAGGGAAAAGGACCTTTAGGGAGGCCGAGACGTAGATGGAAAGATAATATTAACATGGATTTGAGGGAGGCGGGATATGATGATAGAGAATGGATTAATCTTGCTCAGGACAGGGACTGATGGCGGGCTTATATGAGGGCGGCAATACTATTTTGCTCCTGATTGGATTAATTCGACGTGTTTTTCCTCGAGTTCGTTTTCCCTTGCATATCAAAAATGTTTGGTGAACACACTGTATTAAACTCTATCCCAAGACAATGGAGAGCAGATGATCTGAGAATTAAAGGTCGTTATTTTGTAACCCTGCTAGCTACACCTCACAGATTCAGCTCTAACGTGTACGTCATTGTAATTTATTTGTGTAAACAAACGAATGATTACAGCTGCATGTCACGTTCGTATTATTGTCGTCCGTGACGTCACGTGTGTTGTGAGCGATATGGTATCTGGTTTCAATACGAGATAAATCTGCATATCACACCGGACTCCTCCGGCTTCCCGGAACGCATCCCAGCGGAGTACATTCTCCGGGGATGGCGATATCGCAGTCTATGTCAAGATCCATACAAAAGCGATGCACCACTAAACTATGACACTGAATTTCGTAGTTTCGAGGGAAATATAGATCGCCACTTCCATGCAACAGCGAACTGGTCTCGAGAAACGCTGAAGAACTGATGTATGTATGGATACGTTGTTAAGGCAAAGACCTGAACTCTTAAGATGGCGATACATTTTGAGATATTTATCCGTAAGATACATTCCTGTGCATTGTTTCATAATAGGGTGTCACAGCGTTAACATCAAGCATTTCAATGACGTATCTCGAGCAATTTACAAATGGAGTTAATCTCCTGAAGTATTCGTCACTCGAAGATTTTAATTTTCTCATTATGAAAGAAAGAAATCCGTGTTTACTGCTTGTTTTATTTTTATTGAAGTAAAGTGGAGCTGATATTTAGGAAAAGATGGTTAAATACTGAAAAAGCTAATATGATTCTAGTGTTTGATGAATGTAGAAAACATTCAATTCTAGCTTACGATTGTTTCCTCAAAAATTAAATAAAATAACAACATAAGAACATCGCTTTCTGTTGTTACTGTTATTGCAGTTAACAAAACAGCATCACACTTTCTGTAGTCTTTTTTGTTTTGTATTATATAGGCGTTGCTTCTGAGAGATAAAAGTTTAATAGCGACATTTCGTTAACTGCATTGGAAACAAAACGGTATTAGGTTTCAGCATTCTTAAATAACAAATGTAGCGGTTTACAAATCAAATTTAGCACTTCAACGTTGGTATTTGTTGGAACTTAGCATTTTGTAGCGTTTTTGGATGGAATATTTTTATGGAAAGTTTCGTGGCGGAAATTCAATGTGAGCAATTTGTTAACAAGTGCATTTTCTACATTTTTCAGCTGAAAATATTGTCTTCTTGTTCTTCCCTTCAAGTATTAGGCCAAATGGCCTGTTACGATCTCACAGTTGAATTTTCAATCCAGCGCTTCTTCGGACGACAAAGTACAAAGTACAGGTCACGCCAAGGTCTTGTAAAGGCGAATTCGAGTATGCCTTTGTACTAGGGAAGGTTTCATAATGGTGTTAATTATTCCCATTGTTTTGGTGTATTTAGAAATTTTCTGTGAAATGTCTACTTCATCAAAAAAAGATAATGTGTATCCAAGATATGTAATAGTAATATGCGTTACAAGAGCGGTATGTTGAAGTTTTCACGTTCGAGAAAAAGTTTGAAAAAGCGAAACGTAGTTGAGCTTTTTTAATTTCCGATAATTGAAAGAAAACATACCGCTCGTGTATCGTACATTATTTTGTGCGAAGATCGTTTATTACATACCTGAAAGAGGAATTTCTAATTAGTTGCAATGAAATCTCCATCTTGGTTTCTGTTCAATGACGGCAAATTTGCAAAACAAAAATATCTATCTTCAACATTGTTGCTTTAAAATGTTTTCTGTGTTTACTATACTCCAGCAGGTCGTGATATACGTCTGTCTTTTTTTTCCCCCAGTCTATAAATGCGAACTTAAAACAAACGGCTTCCTTAATGTTACATGCATCACGAAATGCAGTAACTTTAGTGGAGTTGTAGAGTTTACTTAATTTTTGCAAATATTTAAAAACAATAATTAACAGTGCAATTTAGGTGAAATTGCAGTGGTAAGTTTCCAATTTATAATTATTACTATATTGAACGTCTCTAAAAATAATATGTTAAAAGCAGTAAAATCAATAAGTCACTTAAGCGGTAAGAAGAGGGAAATTGTTATGTGTGTTCGGTTGGGAATACTGAATGTGGAATTTTAGACTTACCGCGGATTGGTTTTGTGCGGAAACCAAGCAAATACGCACGATCTCGCACAAAATAATTTATCCTTTCTAACATTTTTGAATCTAAACATATTTTGCTACGCACAGGGTATTTTCCGCAGAAGACCATAATTTTAGTTTTTTCTTTATTGATTTTCATATCATATTTAATTCCAATTTTGTTAATATTGTAATTTAGTAAATAAGTAAAAGAATATATTATGCATCTTGATTACACAACTTTTAACACTATATCACTTCCGAATATAAAGTATCCACATCCAACATATTCTCGCAATCTTGAGCCCTCAGATTTGCACTGATATACTTTCCTGACAAAGGAATAGCTCTGCGTTCAGGATTTTACTGTTCTTCAAAAATCCAAGGCTTCCAAAACTTTTGCCAGGTTTAAAGTTGGGAATTTCTAATCCAATACCAATATGGTAGGCCTAATCATTAATCCACAATTACACAACAATATATTGAAAGAAAACTAGGATATATTTATTGTTTAAAAATAAATTCAGTGAAGAAGAAAAGTTGAATTTCGGAAGAAATAGATTTACTGGGATCGGAAATTAATTGATGGCTTAAAATTACTTATTATTCAAGGCCGGCCATGGAAATGGATAAAGAACCTACGAATCCTTAAAAGGCAAGATGTCTTACCATGAAGTTAATACAGGGACATCATTTTATTTTTACTTCAATTTGTATTGTACCTGAGTTTTTGAATGTACTTCACTCCCACCCCTTCTACTAATGAAGTTCCAACTGTCCTCCAGACAGAATCAAGGCCGCATATAGTAAACAGGATTGAGTTAGTGAGTATAGTACGTTCCAGAAATATGTTCGCGTTTTCCAGTGACGAAAGAGCTTTCAGTATTGAATCATATTTTCGCACAGGTACCGTCCGTTTGCCTACGTCGCATCCCGATTTCCCCCACCTGCTTCTGCACGCCCCTCTGTAAAAGCTGGGCTGTCTTAGCTCTTTTCTGAAAACATTAATTTCTGTTAGGAATTGGACGTTTACGTAATATTATACAACTGTTTAAAATAACTTAAATAAAAGGGCTTCGTTAAGTAATTAACTGTCACGTGATTTCCCCTCTTTCTACGATCCTGCGGCATAACCACTTGGACGGACAGTAGATAGCATGTCTGAATAATTTTATCTGTATGGGCCGGGCACAAGTGAAGATTGAATTTACAGTACGTAACGCACTGTTTTATAGAGTAGGTACAGAATTATTTCAACATGAGTTACTAGTACGAAGGACGAATCTGGTAATTGGAATTAGATGCAGTAATCTATAGCGCGATAATATGCACAAAAGAACTGAAGCCTGTATCGAAATAAACGGCCACCATTTTCAAATATGTGTTTAAATATCCATATTATGATTATTTTTCAATTTAATTTCGTTCTCTAAATTGTACGCTAATGTGCTGTAGACAGTACAATATATACTGCATAATTAATACGTTCACATGGATAACTCGTGAGTAAAAACACTCATTGTTAATACAGTACTGCATTTTGTTTAAACAAAAACCTAATGAAAATTATCGAACTCAAAATCGCGATATTTCCTAGTTTACGTAAATGGCTGAAGTACTTTTCTTCTCTCCTATAGGCTACCTAGTAAAGTGATTTGTTTGTGTTTTACGCCAGTATCATCGAACTCCAGTCGTGGAAGGGGGTAGCGAACGGTGTTTCCGGTTCTCTAAAGGTATAGCCAGGTTAATATTAAAAATGTTAGTAAAAATAAAATGATGTCCCTGTACAAGAAATATGTAAAGAGAAAATTGACGCAGAATCCGTAGGGATCCTAGTCCAAATTCATTCCTAAGTAGTCAGGCAAGCGACTGATTTCTTCCCTCAGGGGTAAAAACAATCCCATACCTTTTATTCTCTGTGCTAAAATTGGTAAAAAGAGTGAGAGACGTCAAACTTACGTCATACAGACTGATAAGAAAATGCACGCCAGTGGGTATTCTCTGAACAAGGAAATTGTAGGTAATGGATATTTGTGGTGTGTAGAAATGAGAAGTTTCAAATGACAGTCACGAAAACAAAACCTAGAAAAGTAAACATATTCTTCTACCTTTCTTGGCTCAGAGGTACTGTATTTTCACTTAGAATTATATTATACTAATGGC
Source organism: Periplaneta americana (assembly GCF_040183065.1). NCBI lineage: Eukaryota > Metazoa > Arthropoda > Insecta > Blattodea > Blattidae > Periplaneta > Periplaneta americana. Next base: position 154,859,604 of record NC_091129.1, read on the forward strand.
TTGTGCAGCAAATACTGCTGCAAACTAAGTTCGTTAGACTTTCAAATAAAAATTTTTTCAGATTTATTTTCAATGAAGAATACTTGTCTTTTTGATAGTTATTTGATTCCATAATGATGAAACATACTCCCTCTGAATGGATTTTTTTAGGCCAAATACTTTTTCTTGAACCTATCCAACTTCAGTTTTTGAGTTTCAACGCGAAAACGCAAGTATCAATGTCAGGACGATAGTAGTAGCTATTTCAGGTCATTGTGGATTGTAGGCAAAAGTTAAAAAAATGTCAATTTTGTTAAGCTTTCGAACAATAGCATTTTCGAATAGCTGCTGCATGTAGAACTTGAAATGTAGAGCGTAAAATCATTTTATCCTACTAAGAGATCTTGCTGAAATGATCTGGAGACTACAACATTTTCTAGGCCTCTTATTTTATCAGTAAGTAATACCTTTTGATCTTTCCTTAGGAACAGTAATTTCTGCGTTCTCTCTAGCCAATATTGAAGACAATGACACATTCAATATCTACACTACACCGACATTAAGTATATGAAAAAGACCCAACCCCACTGGGTTAATAAGTATAAAAATATTTGATTTTTAATAACAATATTATTATCTTACTTAAGTTTTGTAGTTATACATAGCAGGCACTCAGTAAATTATAGAAATGAAGATCTAAATTAAGATATTCTCTACATTTACTTACATAACCACAAAACGTTTCGCTTTCATGTCATCAATATAGCATCAATATTACGTACAATTAATGAAAAGATAGATGCAGCATGATATTAACTATAATAATATTTAATTTCTAATGGTAATAATGTCATCAAATCACCTCAAGTTTCGTAGATTTGAATATCCAATACACAGCTGTACTCAGAAAATTATACACTGCAGAATCAGTTTTTAATAACAAATTGAATTGAGTTCTACATATGTCGGCAATCCTGCAGGTCATGGCCTTCGTGTAATAGCCTATTGTTTATTGTAGTGTGTGTTTTGTTCTGAAATTCAATCAAGTCGGTCGTGATTGAATAAAATTATTTCTCAAAACTGACAACAGATGGATTACGAAAATAGGAAAATTATGTAGGAAAATTGACATTTCACTGAAAACTACTATTTTTCCGAAAAACTTTGGGTTCCAAGCTTCAAAATGAGGGGCCATTTATTAAAATCCGTTCAGCCGTTTTCCAGTAATTTCCATTACCATTTCAAATTATATATATAAAGATACATACTAACGGTGCATTTTCTGTTAAAAATCCAGCGGACGTGTTTTGGACTCCTAGCAACGGAGTGGAGACAAATTCCTTTGTCTTGTTTTTTGTCCCATGTTGGGCACATGGCAAAATTAATTCTGCTATTTGTGTGTGACAAATACAGAGAGAAAATTCTCTCGTAGCTGACACGGATAGCACGATCGAGTCCTTGAAAAATGATCGTCATAATTTTATTGTGATATGACAGTTATACTTATTATTGCATTAGCCAACAACATTCCAAAAACTAAAAAGTGGTAGGGAATGTTAGGAAATCCCTATGATTGAGTGTAACGTCTATACAGGAATTAGGATAAATAAATATAATTTACTCCAAGATCTAGGTGTGCCTAATGAGCGAAATGAATTGAAACTAATGAATAACAGTCCTTCAATAATATGTATACGTGGGCCTATATTCACTTAATTCTTAAAAAATCCTTACTCTGTGTATAAAAATGTTCAATATTCAGTTTTCAGTACAATTTTACTAATGAAATTCATAGAAAACTTCTACAAGCTGTAAATTTTAAGAACATCATAAGAACTACTTCATTTTTCGCGAATGAATACATTATTTTCTTTCTGCAAAAATTCCTGACCAGGACATATGCAGAATTTCGAAAGCCATCAAAACTTCCTATTTGTTATAAGGTTTTTAAATACGAACAAATGAAACTAGATCTACAATAGACCAATATAAAAACAGTGTCTTTGGACATTTGAAAAGACTTCCTGAACCTGACTGGCTTTACTAAATTTAATTAATTTATTTTTCTATCTCAAGTAATATATTTGGAAGTGCCCGAGGTTCCAACCTATTATGCATTGGTAGGAACTTGCTTAATTCTTGAAATAGATCCCTGCATATAACATATGTATCAAAATGCATAAACGTAGAAGCTAGAGATTGTCGAGAAAAACCCCAGTTGCTGCAAGTATCACTATGGATTTTTTCAAATAATATGGGCTATCCCAGGCTTGAATGGGATTCGAAACCTGGACCGCCTGCATAAACTGTCAGCATCATATTATATTCTCTTTATATTTCGAGTTTCGAAAAACTAAAAATATCCGACATTTTCATAAGTTGATAAAGAGAAAATTCATTGTTGAAAATACAAACAAATACAAACTTTATAAAAAAAAATGCATAAATGAATTGAGAAAAACATCAGCGCATGTGAAAAATAAGAAAACAATTTTCCACTTCCACCAATAAAGAGCTTCCCTTCGTCCTGGGTCAGAACTGCATCACCCCTTGTACAGGGACATCACTTTATTTTTACCAACATTTTTAACATTAACCTGGCTATACTCGGAAACACTGTTGCCCCCTTCCATTACAGGAGTTTGATGTTACTAGTGCAATATGTAAACAAATCATTTTACTAGCTATAGGAGGAGAGAAAAGTAGTGTATCTATTTATGTTGTAGGGAAATACGATATTACGATTTTCAGTTTGATCATCACTTTTACGGAATTTATCAAAATACAGTAGAGTAGTAACATTTTTTTTTTCAAAAACTCAACTTTTCAGGCGGCTATGTTCGTTATGTAATGTCTACTTTATTTAGCATATTAATTATTGATGTTAGCATACAATATAGAGAGTGCATTTAAATTGAGGGGGTCGTAAGTGCACTTAAGTTACTTTTGAGAAAATGGGGTTTAAATATTTAAGCTTTCGTAAAATCGGTGAAATTTTTATTTAAATTTTAATGTGTGATGCGATTAAAATATCCCTTTTCCACTAAAATTTTAGATACTTTTGCTTACACTGGATGCACTTAACTCATGTTATTACAAATGTCACTAGCATCCCTTTGCTTCTAGCCACCTCAATTCAAAAAAAGCTAATCCGAATTTTTAAACAAGTTGCTGAAAATGGTTGCCGTTCATTACAATGCAGGCTTCAATTCAGTACGCATTGTATTAAAAGCATCTTGAAGCATATTCTCTTAAATTGAATTTATCGTTTCTTGAATATAATTTTTAGTACGATATTATTCATATAGGTTCTTTCTTTTATAGAAAACGCAATCATATTTCTGAAACACACTATGCACTGCAGTGTTTACTTCACTGCTTGAAGACTTCGAATGCAACAGCGGCCGTAAGTTTGTGTCTGACGGGAGCAAGGACATTAGTGAAGGGGTGAGAGTGAAGTACATTCAGAAATGCAGGTACAATAAAAATGCAAGTAAAAATAAAATGATGTCCCTGTATAAGTTCTCCAAGAGGGGATGTGGAAAGGAAAGATAAACTTGGTCACACATCTTGCTCCAATGACATGAACTGCTTGGGGCAGGTGCAAGAATACCTTTGGAGCCGTGTCTTGCTTCCTGAGGATCTGAACGGGGTTATACTTGTCAGTCTTGGAAAGTTTACACTTGCCTAGATTGTCTATTTAATCTGTGCACATGTGATCCCAAAATAATGGCCCTCAATGCTACAAGACAATACCTAGGTCGCCTTGATGAAAACAGAAATATATTTGATGTCAATGTTCTCAATCAATACAGGAAATGACACGTCGTATTTATCACCAATAACTTATTGACCGGAAGTGATTTCATATATGAGTCCTTCGGTATGATATCGTCACCTGAATTCAAGAACTAGGAACTTGAAATTTGCATTTTTTAGTTATCTCTGTTATAGCGTAGCAAAAACCGCACACAATGCAATGTAAGTACTAGGTAACTGATCGAACGATACCAGCGACATCTATTTTCGAATGTAACAAATAGATAAAAGAAAACGAGACATATTCCTTAGTGCAATAAATAAGTAAATAGTGAATATCTCAAAATAAGATGAATCAAGTTACCTAGTTCTTGCATTCAGGCGACGATATGACGTCTATACACAACCTAATAACTAATGACAGGCAAAATACGAAATTTCATAATACCTTTCCTACTAGCGGCATGGAAACAAGGATCTTTAGGATTCACGGTGCGTAGAATGCACTGAACTAAAAAAAATGTTCATATTTCATAATGTTTGTTTTGTACTGTCCTGAACTTTAATTGGCTCTGAAATAAATAAATAAATAAATAAATAAATAAGTAAATAAATAAATAAAATGGATGAATTAATGAATGAATGAATAAATAAATAAATAAATAAGTAAATAAATAAATAAGTAAGTAAATAAATAAATAAATAAATAAAATGGATGGATGAATGAATGAATGAATGAAATGAATGAATAAATACATAAATAAGTAAATAAATAAATATACAAATAAGTGAGTAAATAAATGAGTGAGTGAGTGAATATATAATTATTTTAGTGTTTCTCTATTATTGTTATTTTTATTTATTTATTTCTTTACCAGAGCTTCCTCAAATCAGTGTTCTTAAACTAATTGAGTGAAAGAGAAGGCCTCATGGACTTAACTCTGCCAGTAAAAATAAACAAACAGATTAATTAATTAATTAACAAATAAATAAACCAACAAAAAACGAATAAAAGACTAAAATAATAAAAGAATAAATTAATAAATAAGCAAAAAAATAAGTAAACAAAGAAACAAATAATCAAATAAAATAAATGAATAAATTAATAAATAAATAAACAAATACATAAATAAACCAACAAACAAACGCATAAACGAATAAAAGGATACATGAATAAATTAATTAATAAACAAATAAACGAATAAAAGAATAAATTAATAAATTAATAAAACAAAGTAAATTAAGAAACAAACCACAAACAAACGAATAAAAGAAGAAATTAATAAATAAACAAGTAAACAAACAAACGAATAAACGAATAAATGAATGAATAAATACATAAAGATATTAACAATTAAATAAGTAAATAAACAAATAAATAATATTTTGCAATTTATTTTTCCTTCTGCATTAGTATTTCTATTACTAGTCTATCACTGAATCGGGCTTTTCAGAAACTTTAAGTAAACAATACAGATGTTTTCCAGGAAACACTTAAAACCTTAAGCCACTTATCCCACCTACATTCCAGAATTTCCAAGGACAAGTAAAATCTCCAAATTTCCCTTGAACTCGTAGCGTCAATGAATCCGAGAAGCCAAAACAAAATGAATGGTTCCTATTCAACCTGACCCATTTTCTCGAAAGTATCGAAAGTGTTTTCAGTACTGATATTGTAATATATACTTATAAACATGTAAATTAATGTTTTAAACGTGTTTGAACCACCAATTTTCCTGTCTACAAAATTTCTTCTCTTTCTGCAACTTCAAGGATTTTTCACTGTACAAACCAAATATTAAATGACAGAATGTGTAATCTCTTGCCAGAGAATATAGAAAAGTTACTTGTGTTATATTGTAACCAGTGTTGAGTCGTCATCACACAGATGTCTGCCGTATCAGAAGAGGTGGAAAGATTGAGCATCTGTGAAATATGTAAAAAAGAATTGATGAGTTTGCCTCTATTTCAGTATAATAAAATTTGGTACCAGCTGCACAGTTTATTTGTAGTGAATTTCTGAAATGTTTCACGGACTTATGAAGACGATGTATTTCTTGCAGCATTACAGTCTTTCGCATAAAGATAAAGCAAAACTTGAACAAACACGCACTGGCTTATTAGAAGGTTATAACATCTTCTATAGAAAAACAAAATAAAAAAGATAAGACACTTGAAATATTCGTACCGACTGACGTTGACATGGCAACGTAAATGAGCACCACTTAATTATAGTGAAACTTTATGTATCTCTCATAAAAACGTTGGCTGCTTAACAGGAAATGAAAGATAAGTACGCAGTTAAATGGTGTTTCGTGGAATTCTGGTAGCGAATAATGGATACTGTTTTCCTAGAACAGTTGACAGTCCTACGACGCACAAGAGGTGGAAATAAAAGCTTCATCTATATCATCACAGGAGCATGTACGATAAAAAAAACTGTTTTCTGTGGATTTGTGTGTGATTTTCTCCTGTTTTCAGAGCTTGATAAAGTTGCTAGGTAGATTTTGCAAATTGAACAAATACACTTTTCTCGTGTATAGGCTATAAAATAGCTTCAGAAGCATCATTTTCAGAATTCAGCCAAAATATTGTAAAAAATTGCACAAAATTGTAAAAATTGTAGAAAATTACTAAATTGTAAAACTGTAAAAATTTCTAAAAACTGTAATTGTAATATTGTAAAATTTTGACTTGTTCCACATCTTAAAGCTTCATTGCTCATGTATGTATGTATGTATTTATTCACACTGCAATGGGTATATACCCGGTGGCAGTGGTAACTAATTACACTCAATAATGACAATAATAAACTTATTAATTAAAATACAATTAATAATAATATTAATAATTAATACCAAAAAATGTCCACACCTGTGGAGTAACGGTCAGCGCGTCTGGCCGCGAAACCAGGTGGCCCGGGTTCGAATCCCGGTCGGGGCAAGTTATCTGGTTGAGGTTTTTTCCGGGGTTTTCCCTCAACCCAATGCGAGCAAATGCTGGGTAAATTTCGGTGCTGGACCCCGGACTCATTTCACCGGCATTATCACCTTCATTTCATTCAGACGCTAAATAACCTAGATGTTGATACAGCGTCGTAAAATAACCCAAAAAAAATAAAAAAAATACTAATAATAATAATAATAATAATGATAATAATAATAATAATAATAATAATAATAATAATAATAATAATAACAGGGAATATCCTAAATTAAATGAAACGATCACTTAAAATAACATTTGAAATAAATCTAATTTGTAATCTTAAAACTAAGATTGAACTAAACCCCACGAGTATGATATGTTCACATCTGCACAAGTACCTTTCAACATTACACTCATTTCGCTGTCAACTCACTCACTGCACTGGAACTACGACACATTTCACTGATTCTATCCCGATTTCACTAACACTTCAAAAACATTTCACTGTTCAAATACTTTGCACTGCCACTATAAACTATTAAGCTTCACTGACAGGAACACGTTTCACTTACACTACACACGTCACTGACACAACACACTTCACTGATACAACACTTCAATAACAACATATCATTTACACCCTTTAAATACTGCGTATAATTAGTAAAGTCCTTAAGCCTACTTTTAAATACATTTTTGGTTGTTGGTAAAGCCTTTAGTAAGTCTGCAGGTAAAGCATTCCAGTCCCTGATAGTACGATTGAGAAAAGAAAACTTTCCAGTGTCCGTCCTCTGTCTTCTTTCCCTCAATTTATATGAATGGTCGTTCCTTGAAGAGTAATTTGGCGGCTGCAACCTATTTTTTATTTCTCTCCAGGCAGGCTCACCTCTGTATGTTTTGAACAGTGCGCATAATCGAATTCGCGTTCTCCTGTCCGTGAGTGTGTCCCATTTTAATGGTGAATTTTTCCGACAACACTTGAGAGCCCGTTTTTGAAACTTTTCCAGTGTCTTAATATGTTATAATCTGTAAGGATCCCAACATGCAGCACCATATTCCATTACTGGACGTACTAGTGATTTATATGCAATCTCTTTGGATCTGTCAGAATCTTTTCTTAGTACCCTCATCACAAAGTGTAACGCTCTCCATGCCTTTCCCGCTGTGTCTGTAACGTGTTCCCCCCAGCCGAGATCGCTGCTAAATGTTATTCCGAGGCATTTACATTTGTTAACTTCCAGAATGGTTTCACCCTCTAACGTATACGATGCGACTATTTTATTTCTTTTCCTTGTAAAGCTGATGGCTTTGCTCTTTAGAGAATTTATTTTCATTTTGTTGGCTATTGCCCAATCATTTATTCTATTGAGGTCATTCTGGAGAAGAATAGTATCTTCATAACATTTTATTTCCCTGTATACCATACAATCATCCGCGAATAAGCGAACCCTAGACAAGATATTAACTGGCAGATCATGTAAGATCTATGGGATAAAATAAATGAATGAATGAATGAATGAATGAATGAATGAATGAATGAATGAATGAATGAATGAATGAAAAGACAATACCAAAGTAGAATACAGTCATTCCAAGCAAACTGGGAATGCCAATGAAAAAGTCTTTTTTTCAGAAATATTTGTTTATTACTAGTGTAGATAAGGTTCTAAATTTAAATATTCTAATGTTATTTTCAAAAGGAGAATAATAATTAATCTTTCAGTTCAATTGAATATTTTGACTTAGGACTGTCATAGTTGTTTTGAAACTGAAAAAACTAAGGACATTATTAACTCATGTGTAACATTCGTGACTAAATGTGTGTAACATCCGTGGCATGGAAAAAACAGCTATAAAATATTTAACGCTTACATTTTTGTGAATTATTTTGATGCTGTGAGATTTGCATAGCATTCACACGGATACGATGAGAAAGAATCTTGTTTTGCTTGAGGCAGAGACCTGAGCTTTCCACTTTTTGTTAATAAGTTTGGAAGTGAGTTCACAAAACTTGTAATATTCGCGATGAAACCTTTTCCTTATTTTCTTCAATAATAATAATAATAATAATAATAATAATAATCATAATAATAATAACAATAATAATAATAATAACAAATAATAATAATAGTAATAATTAGACTTCGTTGAATTGCCACACGCAGCATGCAATCAGGTTGCCGATGTACGGTAGTGTAGAGGAGGTGAGCGACCGCCCGGTCTCGTACCATAAGCAGTTCATGTTAAGAGTTGTGACCGGTCCAAATAGATAGAGCAGCTACAGATAATGTATACCTAAGTAAACATTTGTTTTTGCATTACTTTGGTTGGAATAGTCAACGTTTAACCTTTGTTCAGTGCAGACAAGAAGTCAATCAAACATACTACAATGAGAGTTGCTGTTCCAAATAATTGCCCCTGGAATACCCTTACCCCCGCAGCCAGTCTTGACCCGTTGGGGAACGTGGTTGGATGCTGTTCGTTATTTTACAGAACATTACGGCAAAATAATGGAGATAATTGATGCAATGGATAGCACAGACAGTTCCGCTGTTGCAGCTGTAAAATCATTGCCTTCTGAACAGCTATTGGAAGATATTATGTTCATTGATTCTAATTTTAAAATCGTGTTCAAAAGCATCATCCTGTTAGAATCGTCTAAACTACAACTCTCAGAAGCCCTTAATATAGTGGTTAAAGTATCACAAACCGTTATCCAAAATAACAATTCACTAATTTCAGAAAAAGTGAAATGTAAGTTGAGAAATATTATTGCTAAAAATTCTGCCTATTCACAACTTCGTACTATAAATGATGTACTATCAGGTCACGACAAGACGTCTGAAGTTGGTGTACTAAAAAGTAGTGACTTCCCGTTCTTCAAATACGTACGTATTACATCGTGTGATGTTGAACGTACATTTTCCCAAAATTAAAACGGTTTATGTGACCATCGGAGGAGGTTACTTTGCAGTCGCTCAAAATGTACGTAACTCTTCACTGCAATGCACATATTCAAGGATGATGTGAGTATCTTACATTAAATTTTAAGAGTTATATCTCAATATAAAATAATAATTGTGTATTTACATGTTTAGACATTTCCTACTTCAATGATCATTCATTATATTTCTTGAATGCAGGATATAGGTTTTATTGTAACCGCAGTATATTGCTCAGTGTTTACATCAGAGGCATACTCTATCCTTTGGACGCCCCCTTCTCATACAGTCTATACTGCGTGCGCAGTAAACCTTGCGATTCTCGTGGCAATTCCACGAAGTCTAGTAATAATAATAATATCTTTATCCATATATGAGGTCTCGCCATAATAATAATAATAATAATAATAATAATAATAATAATAATAATAATAATAATAATAAATTTTATTCAACAACTTTTTTTCTGTAAAATGATACTAGCGTAAGCGAGTTTCATAATTTTCATACGAGCATCTTAATTACCATTATAGGCAAGATGGATACGACTGTTTTTGTTCGACCATAAGTCTAAGTTTTGAGTTTTTACAAATATCTTACCTTGTTACTTTACTGATAATAAAACTGTGACCACGAGTGTATTTTCTGCGCATTCTCGACTATTGCAACAGATGGCAGGCACGGACCATGAGTGTCTTTTCAGCGTGTTTCCAAATAGTGCAACAGATGGCAGGCACGGAGCACCTTTGCGTCTAAGCAGTACTTATTGAATTTCTTCAGGGCTTTGGTTTGGATATTTTAACCTCAAAAGTAACATACGTTAAAACACAGGAAATGAATTCACTCTATTACAATTTAAAATTAACATGAACAGAATTATTTTATTTTAAATACGTGTTGTTTATCGTGCAGTTTGTGAAATTTTTCTGCGGAATGGCTCTCAGTGAGATGTTTGAAAGTGATTCGATCAACGTCACTTTCAAAACTCGATTCCGCCACTTTGGATTACTCTTTCAAGGCTTGCGGGATCTTGCGCGTACAATACTAAACAATATCGTATATCCTAGTTGGAAATCGATACTTAGAATAACATAATGAATAGCAGTATTTTAATGTATGTCATTAAGATACAGTTACATAAAAGTGTTATAATTTTAAAAAGGTATTATGACAGACGGGTTCGTTTCCACACCGATGTGGTGTCATCTGCAGTGTCTTTCGAGTAGTTCGAAAGAAACTGATAATACCACACCGGTGTCGAAACTTGACCCGTCTATCATAAGGTACATAACCTCTTTAAAATTATAACACATTTAACGTTTCAACTAAGAAAGTTTCAAGTTTTACAAATCAATAAAAGCCTATCTTCTGACAGAGTATTGGTTCTTCTGAGATATTTTTTTAGTTGATTATTTAACGACGCTGTATCAATTGCGAGGTTATTTAGCGTCGATAAGATTGGTAATATGATATGATATGATATATATGATATATATTTAATGTCATCAAAAAAATCATACAAGTAATGGTGCACCTTCACATTGCTGTATACAGGTACTCACCATAACTATACTTACATTTACATACCGTTGTCAAAGCATATACACGATAGTGACGTCCTACGTACTAATCCTTTAGGTACTCTAACTGTAGCTTAACTATTAGAACTAGAACTTCGTTACTATTGGTATTACAATTACAGCTTTGCCCCTTCATTTGTAACCGCATAATAACAGACGAATTTTCTCATTTCTTCAGTCAGTATCTGGGGCATCCTATTGACACATATTAGTCTTAACTGTTATTCGTTTTGCAAGTCGATTGTATAATACTACCACCCTAATCTTTATTACAGTTCATTCGCATATTTCTAATAAGAATTTCGCGCACATTTCCACACTTTGGATTCTCTCGACCAGATCACGTCCTTCTCTAGTGTTCGCACCATTCTACCACTCTTTCGATTATTTCATTTGTCCCCATCCCCTAGCAATATAATTATTTAAGTCCACTTTGTAGCCAGTTACATTCTGTCACACTTTCACCAATATTGTTATTCCTTTCATCACAATTAACACATACAATGAAATTACTTTTTAATCTTCATAAAAAGATCATCTATCTTTCCCGTTTTTTTTTTCTTTGTCTTGTTTAATTCCCCTCTTAAGTCATTTTTCCTAAACGATACCTGTTCTAGTAAACCATTTGCAGTCGAAGGTCCCGGGTTCTGGCAGCTGTTGACGCACTTGACTCCCTCCTTGGAGATTCTTGGTAGATCCGTTTTCTTCTACCATCTGTAGATTTACTATGCAACGTACTCGTAGCTTGAGCATCGATCTCAGGTAACAGCTGTTTACATGTTGAACTATTCGCACTGGGTTGCTGACGTTTGCTTCTCTCCTCGTAATCTGCTGATTTCCTCGCATTCCTTCCTCCCATGTTGATTGGTAATAACGAGATGGTATTTGGCGAGATGAGGCCGAGGATTTGCCATAGATTACCTAGCATTCACCTGGGGATTACCTGGGGAAAACCTCGGAAGAAACCCAACCAGGTAATCAGCCCAAGCGGGGATTGAACACGCACCCGAGCGCAACTTCAGACCGGCAGACAAGCGCCTTAACCGACTGAGCCACGCAGGTGGCCCTTCTGAGGTATGAAATTTAATTTCTTACATATAAAATCTTAGAGAGTCACTCTTTGTATTATTTTCACACCTAGTATGATCTAAGTTCACGTAGGTCACGGCCTCAATTCCCGGAATATAAAGTTACAATGCATCAACAGGGAAAAGTCTAAATCCGGCGAGACACGATCCCATGACATTCCGCTATCCTCTGTAATAATCGAAAAGATGCCACAATGCGAGGCAAACAGATGATAAATTATTCGTTGCTTCCCTTGTTTATTACCTCACTTTCCCTTGCCATGTTCTCTCTGGTTCCTAGGAAACGGTATAAAATTTTCAGTGCTTCCCATACTTTTATTGAAAATATCGACCGCAGAACGTGAAGGGGTATGATGATCCATTACCGTCCACGACTGCTTTGGGGAATGTGTGTGTTCTCTCCATTAAATCATACCTACCTACAAATGTTTGTCTCAATTAAAGCTCTTGAAATCTCCGCTGTGGTTCCAGCGATAACATTTCTATGTAAGAGGTCAGGGTGCGACGAACGGTAGTCAAGTGAAGGATTACCTGCTATGGTCCGAATCAGCTTACTTAATACCCTAAGGGTGAAACCTAACTATTTTTCCCCACTATTATAGTGAGGGTCACATAAGAACAGTTCCTAAGCAGCAAATATTGCCGTCTTGTCAGTGTTCCTAACTGTTACCAGATATCACACGATCCTACGTACTGAATGACTTATTTACTTGCGGGTTACATCAGCTGCTTGTCTATGCGGATGACGTGAATATGTAAGGAGAAAATCCACAAAAAGATTAGGAAAAACACGGGAATTTTACTTGAAGCAAGTAAAGCGATAGGTTTGGACGTAAATCCCGGAAAGACAAAATATATGATTATGTCTCGTGACCAGAATATTGCACGAAACGGAAATATAGAAATAGGAGATTTATCCTTCGAAGAGGTGCAGAAGTTCAAGTACCTGGGAGCAACAGTAGCAAGTATAAATAATACTCGTGAGGAAATTAAACACAGAATAAATATGGGAAATGCCTGCTATTATTCGGTTGAGAAGCTTTTGTCATCTAGTCTTCTGCTGTCAAACAATCTGAAAGTTAGAATTTATAAAACAGTTATATTACCGGTTGCTCTGTATGGTCGTGAAACTTGGACTCTCACTTTGAGAGAGGAACAGAGATTAAGGGTGTTTGAGAATAAGGTTCTTAGGAAAATTTTTGGGCCTAAGAGGGATGAAGTTACAGGAGAATGGAGAAAGTTACAAAATGTAGAACTGCACGCATTGTATTCTTCACTTGACATAATTAGGAACATTAAATCCAGACGTTTGAGATGGGCAGGGCATGTAGCACGTATGGGAGAATCCAGAAATTCACATAGAGTGTTAGGTGGGAGGCCTGAGGGAAAAAGACCTTTGGGGAGGCCGAAACGTAGATGGGAAGATAATATTAAAATGGATTTGAGGGAGGTGGGATATGATGATAAAGACTGGAATAATCTTGCTCAGGATAGGGACCAATGGCGGGCTTATGTGAGGGCGGCAATGTACCTCCGGGTTCCTTAAAAGCCAGTAACAAAGTAAGTAGTAAGTACTTTATGTTGGAAGGTTATTCTAAATAATTCAATAATTTGTAACATATTTTCATAGGCAAACTATACGAGAAAGGAATCAACATGTGAAGTATTTTGTCTGGCAATACGAAATTCATTGATTTGACTAAACAATTAACTCACGAGACCTAATCTAAAAATGTATTTTATTTGACCACACGAAAAGTATGTTCAAATTTCATTAGTTTCCAGTAACATGCTCAGAAATCTAGTACAATTTCAATTTCATGGAACTCCAGTACCGAAAAATATTGTCGATATTTGTCTCAGCTACCAATATACCAGTTACAAAATCACTACCATTTTTAGTATTTGTCAGTATCGAAATTCGAAACGAAGTTGGCAAAAGAAAATTCAACCTGCAAACTATAAAATCACCACAAACCACCAGCATATGTAGTAATGGGGGAAAAATGGTTAGGTTTTAACCTTAGGGTATGAAGTAAGCTAACCCGGACTATACATATGCTAGTGGATTATAAGTGATTTTCTAGCTCTCAGGTTGAATTTTCTTTAACCAACTTCTTTGTTTTTATTTTTCACGTCATAATTATCCACTCCTTGCTATCAGCTACATAATTCCTTGCTAATTTCATCGCCATTTTTCATAGACTTAAATTAGTTAAATGGCCAAAATCGGGTTTATATCTAAGTCTTGCTTAGCGCGCTAATCTGTCCTTAAATGTGTGGCGAAATGCAACTTTGGCTAAGTCTTACTTAACCCAAGATTAATGAAGACTTAAATTTAAATGTGGATGGTCAAATCGGCCCTAATTCGTTTCATATTAATATAGATATTGCCAATGGTGGTGCGTCAATAAGAGCACAAGAGCACGTGAACACCTTGTTTCCATTAATGCACGACTAGTTTTATTATTTAATACCGTACTGACGTAGTGGGAATGTATAATATCAGAATCGAGTATTTTAAACTTCCAGCATCTTGCATAAACTTCTTATGTAAACTTGGCAACATCCGTTCACGTACAAGCTGTGCTCTTTTCAAGAAGGTTACAGGAATTTCACGCATGCGCGAGAGAATATTCTTTCGCTGGCCGCTTATGACTCGTCAAGAGCACAAAGCATTAAGTGAACAGTAATCTATCCTACAGATGTCAGGTGCATCGATGCTATCGTTCACGTGCTATATCTCGAGGACGAAATTTAATAGTCTGTATTCTACCCTGTAGGTGTCAGCATCTCACTGTCGGAACGTTTACTTTATGTGGATGTGTGTACAGTGCTGCTACGAGAGTGTAGTTTGTGAATTACTATACTTCAGTGTCAGCATAGTAACATAGTTTGGGTTTCAAACACGTGCTGGCTGAATGTGGTGGTGGTATGAATTTAAGTATCTGTATGGTGGTGTATAATATTTAAGAATAATATTTACTGGCATGTATTTATATACGAATGGGATTACAGTACTGGTATAGGCTATAGTGTATCAGTGTGTTGTGAATCAAAATATATTACTGAACAAACACTTTTATAAATAACAGCATTGTGGTATGTATTCATTTTTAACAAACGTAAACAATGAATTCTGTTCAAGTAATTTGGAACAGTAAAGACCTGGGTAAATGGCTTACCAGGAAAAATTGGAAATAAAAAGACTGGGTTTCATTATTATTATTATTATTATTATTATTATTATTATTATTATTATTATTATTATATGTTGTTTTGAATTTATATACGGTTTTTTCGATAGTGAAACATTGGACTCATGGCATTTTATATTAGGCTAAACGTACGATTTCAAATTCTCTTCGATTTTGGAACAAAAAAAAATAACACCGGTCCCATACACTGGCAGAAATTTCATAAGAAAATTTCTTCCCACATGAGGACTCGAACCAGTGCGCATTCCGTACCGCGAGTCCTAGGCAGAATGCCTTAAACCACGACGCCATTTTTTTTACCAAGTCTGTGTCTGCCTTTATTTGGAATAGACCTATCTTACAGGTTGAGCAAGAATCAGTATGGGGATTTTAAATGACAGGTTGAAATAACTGTGAAATATACGTTTGTACTTCGAGAGTAAGTCTCAAGTAGTCCCAAGTATTTTTCTTTTTTCACGGAAATTTGTCCACATTTTTTTAATAGAGAGATCTGGAGGCAGATATCTCCTACTAGATTTTCCCCCAGTATAGTGGATCTCTCAGCATTTATACATTTTATGTCATTTTAACTCTTATTGTAAGATTTTCATGCTTCTTACTTGCAGTATTTCGTCCTCTATGTTCCCTTGGTGACTGTCCGGTAGAGCATTGGAGGAAGAGTTTGCAAGTCCATGAGATCATTTTATATTCGATTCATGCTCCTTTGTTTTACGCTTTCCTGTACGAGGACTTTTTAGTTCTGGATTTCCTACCACCCAATACCTTTTGAATCATGATCATTTCATCTCATGGATTCATTATTCACACACTATCTAGAAACTATCTAGAACAGGGAGCGTCAAGTGACTACACTCTCGGGCGTACGTACAAACCCTCAAGCCCTGACGTACGGCTGCGGGCAAGGGTAGCTGCTTCCACAGTGGCGGAGCTAAGAACTTGTACTGTATGTGAAGCAAATTTGTGATAGGAATATAAATTAATTTCAGCTTTTAATGGAAGTACACTTTCACTGTTAATTGCACTATACTCAAAACACTACTCTACATAATTTGGTACAGTTAACTATGTACGAAAAAAATTTTTGCGTGTTTGCACAATAATGAAACAAAACAAAACATACACTTTTATACAGATTAACATACTACAAAATAAAACTGTTCACTGTTTGTCTTCTTCTGATTGCTATACAGTTCAATTAACAAAATAAAACAACAGTACAAACGTTATTATTCAAATACAATTCTGTAATAATAGTACTTTTTTATATATCAGAGATCCGCGGCGATTTTTGCAGTTTTTTTGTTAGTAAGCAGCTTTTTAATTCGCGGAGCTTTTGTTTTAGTACCAGCCAATCGCAAACATTCTTTCAGTGTCCATCACTTAGTTGGCTTCTGTGACGTGACTTTGTAAACTTCATTAAAGAAAACAGTGTTTCGCATACGTAGGTTGTCCCGAACATGCACAACGTTCTTGCAGCGAGATTGTGCAGTTTAGGAAACCTTTCTCATGGAAAACAAGTATAGAAATGGTTAATACTTTTTCTGTTTTGATACTTATCCTTTAGATCAATATCGCTTTGTAAATCAAGTTTTTCTAATTGTGGTTCAGCAGGAATATCCAGGACGCTCACTGAAAAAGGTGTTGCAAATATCTTAAATTGTTGTTCAAGTTCTCTCATATTCTGAAATCTACGTTCGAAGTCTTCGCACAATTGTTGCATTATTCTTATATATTCTTCCATGTCCAAGGCTTCTAACAAGTTTCCCATGTACATCCATAAATAACGCAATTTCATTCCTAAGTGGGAGAAAACGTTCCAGAACTTTTCCTCGACTTAACCACCGTACCTCGGTGGGGTAGAGTAAATCCCCATACTCACTGTTAATATCATCAAGTAGTGCCCTGAACTCCATGTGATTAAGTCCTTTAGACATTATGAAATTAATTGTTCCCATAACAACATCCATTACATTGCTAAGGTTCTTGTTGTTAGCACATAAATATTCCTGGTGCAAAATGCAGTGCACCGGTGCCCCCAAGCGACCTCGATAGGTTCCACCACTGATAGACTGCAGTGTACAAGTGTACTGCCCGCAGTGGAAGCCGTAAGCAGGCCTGTACGCCCTCTCGCGATCTTGACTCGACTTGGCGGAGCCTGCTGTAGAGCATTGGAGGAAGAGTTTGCAAGTCCATGAGATCATTTTATATTCGATTCATGCTCCTTTCTTTTACGCTTCCCTGTACGAGGACTCTTTAGTTCTGGATTTCCTACTACCCAATACTTTTTGAATCATGATCATTTCATTTCATGGATTCATTATTCACACACTATCTAGAAACTATCTAGAATATCACAACATTGGAAAACGCTCTTAAAACTTGCCTGAAGTCACTCGTGAATGAATACTGTTTTGAAAAATATTTCACTTCAGATTCGCCACTTCTCTGTCAAGTTGAGTAGGAGAAATCCTAAACGGTGAAGCTTTAGTTTGGAGAGAGAGGGAGGGAGGGAGATCAAATAGCTTCCGTCTCAGCGATTTATCGCTAGGCGACAAAATAATAGCATTCCACTTCTGCCGGCAACCCTAATAAAATTAAATTGTCTGAAATACTATGCTGAAGACTATTTTATCTGACCCTGCATATATTTCAAATAAGGACTCGAGCATCTATCGAGTTTTGCTTTAAGGGGGTTCAGAATTTCAAAAATGACGAAATTTTTCAATTTTATTTTGTCTCATTGTATTCTGTAGACTTCAGGGATTACAATGATATGACATATATTGTTTTGAAAATTGGAAAATATTTTTTTTTTGTATCTTTTTTATTTATGTCGCATCTGTCAATTGATGTTTCTTGTCAACTTTGAATGAAGTTTCCCAAAAATTACGTGTTGTTTAACATATGACCCATTATCTCAACTTCTACCTAAGATACAAATCTCAAATTTTTATCACATGTTCTCCATAAGTATGTCCTACTTTTAACACAGGGAAATGTTTCTATGTTGGAGAGTAAAAAAAAATATAAAAATAAATTATCTCCTTTTTCCTTTCCAAAATTCAGTTTGATAATAAAAATTTTTAATTTGTAACGTTTTTATAATAACTAAACGTATTTATGTCGAAATCATCAACAGGCTTCCTGTAACATGTGGTAAAAGTTTCATCTTTCTACATATGAAGGTTTCTGAAAAAATGGGTGATGAACTTTGTGAAATTTAACATTGTGGAGATAGGCGATTCCGAACCGCCTTAACTAAATGACAGCATCTATCGAGTTTTGAAAAAAACCTGGAAGGTTTGGTAGTCTCTACACACGGTATAAATCAAGATTTGCTAAATCTGAGTTCATAGATCGATTCCGGAGCTAGAAAACATACGATATCCATATATAACTCATTTTCGAAAATTTCTGCATCTATCGACTTTTGCAAAAACGCTCCTCAATTGTGAGCACATATAATATTTTATCACGAGCCGCCACTGGATATTGCCCTTTTATAAAGGGGGCTATGCCAGATTGAGAGAGAAAAATCTGAGATACATTTAAAGTCAGAGTCAGTCTGAGCTGGAGACAGATTTATAGCTCCAGTCAGAGTCAGAGTCAGACATCTCACCCGATCCCAAGCCCCAGTCCGAGTCCCCAAGTGCTGTGAACCGACTTCGATACCTCGCTCAAGGGCTAAAAGAAGCCAGGCATTGTTCTTTTTTCTTTCCGCGCTCCGGAGCAAATTGATAGCCTAATGGTGAAGGATTGAAACGTTGGCCGTGATAAAAACTGTTACAATTAGCAACCCCCCCTCCACCCCATTGCAAGTGGCAGCCAAGACAGCCGGGATCTTAAAGCAGACGTCTCCACACCAGAACCAGGTGACCGTTCCAGTCTGTCTGTGCATCAGCGTTTATTTTTGATTCCCTCTGTTTTCAATCACTGCTTACTTTAATGCGATTGAAGAAGCAATACAGACGAATGGAATTACCTACTGAAATTTTAAATAAATACATCACATTCCTTTGTCAGAATTAGAAGCAGGAAACGGAGGACCGATATGAGAAAGTTTTCTTTTCAAGTGGGGCCATAATGCACTGCAACCAGTTACCTGAAGCGGTTTTTGAGGGCTCTGACAATAATTAAAAGATTAAAAAATAATTTAGATAGGCTGTTATAATAAGAATACTAGTAATTACAATAATTATTATGTAGATGACAGAGTTGCGATAGAATATCTGAAAAAATTATAAGTCTCCAGGTATCGATCAAATTCCAGCAGAATTAATAAAAGAGGGTGGAAGCGCATTATCTAACGAAATTTATAAGCTTGTACTTGCTATTTGGGAAAAGGAAATTGTACCAGAACAATGGAAGGAGTCCATAATCGTACCTATCTTTAAGAAGGGGGACAAGACTAACTGTAGTAACTTTCGAAGAATATCACTTTTGTTGACGTCGTACAAAATTTTGTCCAATATTCTTTTGAGAATATTAACTCCATATGTAGATGAAATTATTGGGGATCATCAATGTGGTTTCAAGCGTAAAAGATCAACTATTGAGCAGATATTTTGTATTCGACAGATAATGGAGAAATAATGGGAGTATAAGGGTACAGTACATCAGTTATTCATAGATTTCAAAAAGGCATATGACTCGGTTAAGAGAGAAGTTTTATATGATATTCTTATTGAATTTGGTATTCTCAAGAAACTAGTTCGATTAATTAAAATGTGTCTCAGCAGAGTTCGTATAGGTCAGTTTCTCAGGGAGATGCACTATCACCTTTACTTTTTAACTTCGCTCTAGAATATGTCATTAGGAAAGTTCAGGATAACAGAAAGGGTTTGGAATTGAACGGATTACATCAGCTTCTTATCTATGGGGGTGGCGTGAATATGTTACGAGAAAATTCATAAACGATTAGGGAAAACACGGGAATTTTACTTGAAGCAAGTAAAGCGATAGGTTTGGACGTAAATCCCGAAAAGACAAAGTATATGATTATGTCTCGTGACCAGAATATTGCACGAAATGGAAATATAGAAATAGGAGATTTATCCTTCGAAGAGGTGGAAAAATTCAAATATCTTGGAGCAACAGTAACAAATATAAATGACACTCGGGAGGAAATTAAACACAGAATAAATATGGGAAATGAGTGTTATTATTCTGTTGAGAAGCTTTTGTCATCTAGTCTACTGTCAAAAAATCTGAAAGTTAGAATTTATAAAACAGTTATATTACCGGTTGTTCAGTATGGTTGCGAAACTTGGACTCTCACTTTGACAGAGAAAGAGATATTAAGGATGTTTGAGAATAAGGTTATTAGGAAAATATTTGGGGCTAAGCGGGATGAAGTTACAGGAGAATAGAGAAAGTTACACAACGCAGAACTGCACGCATTGTTTTCTTCACCTGACGCAATTAAGAACATTAAATCCAGACGTTTGAGATGGGCAGGGCATGTAGCACGTATGGACGAATCGAGAAATGCATATAGAGTGTTAGTTGGAAGACCGGAGGGAAAAAGACCTTCGGGGAGGCCGAGACGTAGATGGGAGGATACTATTAAAATTGATTTGGGGGAGGTGGGATATGATGATAGAGACTGGATTAATCTTGCTCAGGATAGGGACCAATGGCGGGCTTATGTGAGGGCGGCAATGAACCTTCGGATTCCTTAAAAGCCAGTAAGTAAGTAAGTATTATATTTTATTGTCACTTTGGAAACTATTATCATGCACTGAAATTATTTGTTAATTTCAACATTAGTTTTAAATTGTGAGATAAAAATCGACAGAGAATGCACACGTTTGGCACCGACCTCTCGTCATCTGGTCTCATACTTCGAAGCTGCACAGGGATTATTTTTCTAACTTCTTATGATAACTTTCCTCTAAGACTGCTACGCGCCGATCTGGTTTTATGGACTGACGTAATCGACATGTGAAGACGGTGCAAAATTAAATATACCAGATCTTGCAGCTGCCATCACCTGCCACATTCCCTTGCAGTATGGGCAAATGTTTAGGCCGAAATAACCGGTCCCAGACATTCGTTTCAAGACCCAAAATTGCGTCGTTGAATTGCAGTGAAGAAACGAGATGGAAAGTCTCAAAAAAATACGGACGAAGAATCCGATCCTCACCTTAGCGTCGTGGTTTAAGACTTCATGCCTTGGACTAACAATACGGAGTGAGCGTTGGCTCAAGTCCTCCTGGGGAAGGAATTTACTCATGAAATTTCGTCTAACGTATAAGACCAGTGTCCACCCAGCATCTTGATGTATCTTGGGAGCAATAGTGAATATAGACACCTGCACCGTTGTGTCGTGGTTGTGTGGGTTTATATTGGCTGATATGTACATATATTATCAGTAGGGAGCGGAATTTAGGCAAAAACCTATTTTTTCTTGATACATACATGGTTGAGATTTAATATTTACATTTTTCATGAAAGTATAAGTATAAATAAAAGGATTTTATAGTGCCTAAAAATACCTATATCGATGTTAGTGCCTATATTTTTAAGTTTTCTTCATTTTTGCATCATTTTCGTAACTATAGATGTAGATTAATTTTCCGGGCTGAGAGGCCGTGGTCTATTGGTTGGTTTTATACCAGACGTTTCGTCTGCAACTGCGGCAGACATCTTCAGTGGAGTGGTATCCGAGGTCGCAAGACTCTTCTCGGCGTACCTGAGGCAACTGATCCTGTGGCTGAATGAGTCTGAATGAGTGAGTGGGGGAAGTGGGAGGAGAAACTTTAAAGGTACGTGAAAACACGTCCTTTTTGCAAGGGGGGCGTTGGGGATGTGAAAAACTGAATATGTGAGCTCCAAGCCTCTTGGCCACTTGTCTCACTTCGGGTTTCGCCGCCCCAGTGAAGGAGCGCTAGAAATTTCTAGTGGGTAAGCCGAAGGGAGTCTGGTGGTTCAGGGCTACAATAGGAGCGTAGAGCTCCGTAACATAAAGCCCCAGTGACTGGTTGTGCGGGCGTATTTATAGTACGGCTCGCGGGCCGAGGCATGTTGTCGCTGCGGTCCGCGCCGAGAAGAGTCTTGCGACCTCGGATACCACTCCACTGAAGATGTCTGCCGCAGTTGCAGACGAAACGTCTGGTATAAAACCAACCAATAGACCACGGCCTCTCAGCCCGGAAAATGAATCTACATCTATAGACTCCGGCCGTGAAAGCCTACACTGCAAGATTTTCGTAACTGTTTACTGTTTTCCTTAACTTCCTGTATAGTCCGACCATCGGATCTGTGCCCCCGTAAGATATGCGAACTAAAACTTAATTCCTTTTTAGCCTCGGCAATTCATTTCTCTCCCTGTATTCCTATTTCTCTCTTTTCTATCCCTCTCTCCTTCTCTCCCCCACTACTCACAATTTTGAGCCTTCTTGCGGGACAGTTTATTTGCACTTGCAGTCCAGTGTTGCCAACTCAACATGAATACTGTAGCACGGAGTGGTGAAAGAAATATTATTAAGCAAGTATTAGCATTTTGCATAAGTCAATCAGCGTCATTAGACTTACTTAAATTAAATTATGAATAAGTAATAATTAACCTTACATTATTATAAGCAATATTGAAGAGACATGACACTGTTTGACGGAAGTTTGGCAACATCCCTATTCGGCAAGGTTCGTGGCCTGTTGTTTGACGTAGTGGGAGAGAAACGGGTGGAATGGGGTGAGTACTGAGCAGAGGCGCTAACTTTTCCAAGAACGAAGACAGCGCTGAAGGGGCATAGATCCGATGGTCCGACAAAAATACCGTTTACATTCCAAGACGGATAACAACAACTTCTTCCTAGCAGTGAATGACACAATAGAGAAGTACCTCCGCGCCACCCCTTTTCATTCTTACAATCTTTCAATCCTAAAATTCTAACTTTCAATCGGCCTATGTAGCGTAGTCGGTATAGAGCTGGCCTTCTGTGCTCGAGGTTGCGGGTTCGATCCCAGTCTAGGTCAATGGCATGTAAGTGTGCTTAAATGCGACAGGCTCATGTCAGTAGATTTACTGGCATGTGAAAGAACTCTTGCAGGACAAATTATTATTATTATTATTATTATTATTATTATTATTATTATTATTATTATTATTATTTTATCTTCCTCTGTCTGTCAGCAATTTACGTAACACAAATTCGCTGGGTTGTACCCGAATAAGCATTCTCTTACATTCCAAGACAGATAACAACCCCTTCCTTTTTCCTCACCATTTGTAAGTACAGCAGTGAGCGACACAATAGCCACAATAGGTGCTGATCATCTACTGTGAAGCAAACTATGGAAATGTGATTGGTTGAATGAAAAACACTCACATTAGTGACATTCTTTTACAACAAAAAAAAACTATTATTTATTTTATAGAGCCTAAATAAAGCATACGATGAAAGAGTAATGGAACGGAGAAAAATTCTCTCCGGCGCAGTTTAAGAGCCTATTTTAGGCGCCTAAAATGCCACATTTTAGGACCTAAAATTCCGCTCTCTAATAATCAGGCAGTACATCTCACTTGACGATATGTGTCAGAGAAAGAACAATTTGTTTGTATGCATCTGAAGTCTGACTAGCGTACTATGTAGCTAGTTGGCGATGTATGCAATGATGGAGGAAAATAACTCGCAACCTTACCCAGTATCTCTCTTTTCAAATAATCACAGATATTAACTGTCATAAATTTATGTATATATACGACCTTCTCCTTTACACTCGACAAAATATAGACAATTACTCATTAATAGCCAATATACATGATCATGAAATTAGAAATAGTGAACAAATTAATATTCCATACTGTAGATTACATAAAACTAGTACAAATTTTTCTGTCATAGGGATGAAATTATATAATAAGCTTCCCATTCAATATTATAAGTTACCAACCAATAGTTTCAAAGCTAGATTTTATAATTGGCTTTTAATTAATCCTTTCTACTCTGTAGATGAGTTTCTTAACATAAATTCATACGAAATTGTTTTTTAATAAATAAAGTTATTTACATTTAGTTACAAATATTACATTAAGAGTGAAGTGTTGTCATTAATTTTAGAGTTTCAAAACGTTTTGTGTTTTCATTCTAATTAAACTTTACTGTTTTAAATTATATGTGTATTTTCAAATGTATGTTTTTTTTTTGTGACGAAGCCTATCACTGTATGTTTAATGGCTTAATAAATTGAATTGAATTGAAGTGAATTGAATATCTCCTGGTTTAATCCCCTCATAAGAGGTGTATTATTGGTGTCACTCGGACAGCTGACTAAGCAACAACATAACCAAACTTAAGTTTCATATATAAATACTTAAAATCAGATAAATCTGAATTTTAATACAAATGAAATGAGTGAGAATAGGATTTGTATTAAATCAATGAGAAGCGTTGGAATGCAAGAGACCAAACTACGGATAATCAAGAAGAATCGAAACTGAAACATACTTTAGGCGGACAAAAGGGTTACGGTATCTTGAAAGGAATTCCGCAACATTACACAGCGTCCAAAAAGAGTGATAACTGGGGGACTGTGATATAGAAAAATGAAGGAGACACTGAACAAATGAAAGGCGGTTATAAATCAAAGACTCAGGCGATTCCCAGATCCATCATCTGTAAAGTTTCACCCACACAAAGACTTGCGTTCTTAAGGAGAGGTTGTAAGCTGATTTGGATCAATATTAACATTTTTTTGGTTTTTAGCTGAACTAATAAATTAAGAAAAAGTCGGTAGGTTAAGGAAGATCACAATTACAAGTGTGCAAATTTTCATAGATGTAGATTGAATAGTTTCTAAGATAAGTGAACCCGAAGTTGCTAAATTTAACACGGCGAGGATAGGGCTTACAACCTCCCCTTAACAATAGGGAATACACAAACATACATCAATAGGAGAAAACCTTTTATCGACCGAGACAATGTGTTACTAACAACGGAACTGTTAATGAGGTCATGTCGGAACTTCCTAACAAACCGCACACATAAATTTCCATAGCATCTAAAAAATAATATAAAATAAGCCGTTGATATTATATATATATATATATATATATATATATATATATATATATATATACGGTGAAATTTCAAATTAAAAAGCGGGTATGAGAGTGGGGGTGAAGCGGTGAACAGAAAATTCAATCAGCAGTGGTTTTAAACTTACCCTTCAAAAACTAAATCGACGTGTTTTTCCCCAAAACCGTTTCCCCTGCACATCTAAAATTATCCAGAGTGGGAAATTTCGACATGAACACAAGGTATATTAAAAACTACAGAATGTCCAAACGAGTTAGAATCTTTGTTAATATTTAGTTTAGAATAGTACATTATGCAACGAGCCTATAATGAAGGTAATTAAGAAGCGAGTATGGATATTTATGAAACGAGCGCAAACGAGTTTCATAATTTTCATACGAGCTTCTTAATTACCATTATAGGCGAGTTTCATACGACTTTTTATGCTCGACCATATTTCTAACTTGATATTATTAATTTTATTTGTATCTGACCTTGACCAATGTCCCGTATGTTGTGAGATGTGCGCAGATGCGAAAGTATTGATTTTTTTCCGAGGAACAGATGTTCACATTGACCTTGCTAGGCCATAAGAACCTACAGAGATAACATTGAAATTAAATTAGACATTGAAAAACGAGATGACAAATTGAATTTATTTGAATATTATTTACAATTAACGCTAATTATTATAGTAACAGAACATAACCTTCTGCGACAGGATTGGATTTCCAGCCTCCGTGACTTTTCGCTAATTCTCTTTCGATTGCATATCCGAGAATAATCGATACTTGCGGTTTTATAACGGTAGAAAGCTGACCTGTCATTGGCTGAACAGTTGTAACCTGAGTCGTCATTGGCTGAAAGACCTGACCTTTAATGAGTAGGTGTACTTTAATGACATGCATTAAAGGTCTGCTACTAGGTGTATAATTACTACATTTCGGCATGGTCGAGCATAAAACATTTTATAATTCAATCGTGAATTGCAGAAGGCCTGCATGTTCATATGAGTAAATTTTTCAAGATGGGGGAAAAAATAAATTTAAAAAAATCTCAAAAGCGTTCGGTATTTGAAATGACTATTGTCTTATTAAAGCATAATAATAATAATAATAATAATAATAATAATAATAATAATAATAGTAATAATAATAGTAATGATAATATTAATAATAATAATAATAATAATAATAATAATAATAATAATAATAATAAGTTATAGTATCCGACATACACGAATTTTAAATTTCTTCTTTAGTGTTTTCTGAAAAAAAATCTGAATTGCCTGGACATTGGACTTACAGTAATTCGCGACTAGTAACAATTATTTTATTGCTTTAAAACAATTTTTAGATGGAAAAAGATGTAGGATTTTTTTTTTATCTGACGAACTAATTTAGCTGCATATTTATGCCAAGAAACTGAAAAAAGTATACAAACATACAAAATTCAGAATTGTCTAAATAACATATTTAGTTCTTAGAATTCCTTTAAACCTATAAAAGGAAACAAAGGAAAGCAAACTGAAATTTTGTTTTAGTTTCTAAAAAAAATATCACATGCCCTGAATTTGTGGCGTTCCTTCAATTTCCTGCAATTCGCTGTAACTTATTGCAGCTGTGAAATATATACTGAACATTGCCCGTATGGGATTTCTGCACCAGTTGAAAGGAGTATGTATGAATATTACAACCATACGAAAAAAACTGAATTTGAAAAAAGAAATGTGACTTGTTGGGTTTCTGCAATTCACGATTACGTTATAGAGAAAGTTTGATAACAGTGGCTTCTGAAAATCTTTAGAATTCAATCAATTTATTATACACTAAATAGCATTTCAGTTCAACCTCGAGAAAATAAAAAAGCAAGGCCTCCTTAGAACAATATCGATCTACTGCGAGAATGAAAATAGTATGGTATTCAAGAACTAAATAGTGAAAAAAGCAACTAATTTTAACTCCCTAGCTTTCAATGTACCCCGTATCTGTCAATAAGGAAGTTGAAATAAATAATGAAATGTCTCCGTTTTATAGCATGCTCCCAGCAACAAAAGAATATTAAAAATGTAGGAAAGAAACCCAATAATAATTCTGTAAAAGAATGGTTGTGCTAACGATCTAATATGGGTGCGAGTTATCGACAATAAGAAACGTAGACAAAAGACGGGTACAAACGTCTGAAATGAGGTTCCTTAGTTACGTTTTCAGTGACAAATAGGCTATACGCAAGCCTAGAAAAGGCTGTGTAACAGACAGACTACATATAAATACAGCGTGAAAATGAGGCAAAATATAAATAACTGAATACAACACACTGTTAGAATTCCTCCAAATGAAACGAGAAGCAAAAGGTTGTATACACGACAGGAAGAATGGGCACAGACCGATACAAAGTCACAGTCAATGACTGCCTTGTGATCAGAAGTTGCGTTCGGGCGCGGGTTTGACTCTCGCTTGGATTATTTACTTCCTTGGGTTTTGACGCAGATTTATGTGTTTGTATTTGACGTGGTAAGTCATCAACAGCTAGATAAAGATGTTAAAAAAACTTTGTTACCAATGAATTACATACCTTTAGAACAAACAAATATAGCGAAACGAAAAGCATACCACCGTGTAAACAAAGGAGTCCGTTACACCTCCAAGGCTGACGAGAAGGGTGGATCAAAACATGCCTCGAAAACTGAATTACAGTGGTTATTTTACACGCGTGACTTCGTAATATCTGAGCCTCCGGATAAAATTTTTGCAGGAAATATTTATGAGGTAGCTACATATTTCTATGCATAGGCCTATGTTTTGCAAGAAATATTGTTAGTTTGTTTTATTAATATTTTTTTCATACATTATTATAGGAAAAACATACTTACCTACTTACAAATGGCTTTTAAGGAACCCGAAGGTTCATTGCCGCCTTTACATAAGCCCGCCATCGGCACTATCCTGTGCAAGATTAATCCAGTCTCTATCATCATATCCCACCTCCCTCAAATCCATTTTAATATTATCCTTCTCGGCCTCCCCAAAGGTCTTTTTCCCTCCGGTCTCCCAACTAACACTCTATATGCATTTCTCGATTCGCTCATACGTGCTACATGCCCTGCCCATCTGAAATGTATGGATTTAATGTTCCTAATTATGTCAGGTGAAGAAAACAATACGTGCAGTTCTGCGTTGTGTAACTTTCTCCATTCTACCGTAATTTCATCCCTCTTAGCCCCAAATATTTTCCTAAGAAACTTATTCTCAAACACCCTTAATCTCTGTTCCTCTCTCAAAGTGAGAGTCCAAGTTTCACAACCATACAGAACAACCGGTAATATAACTGTTTTATAAATTCTAACTTTCAGATTTTTTGAGAGCAGACTGAATGACAAAGCTTCTCAATCGAATAATAACAGACATTTCGCATATTTATTCAGCGTTTAATTTCCTCCCGAGTGTCATTTATATTTGTTACTGTTGCTCTAAGATATTTGAATTTTTTCCACCTCTTCAAAAGATAAATCTCTAGTTTTTATGTTTCCATTTCGTACAATATTCTGGTCACGAGACATAATCATATACTTTGTCTTTTCGGGGTTTACCTCCAAACCGATTGCTTTACTTGCTTCAATTAAAATTCCCGTGTTTTCTCTAATCGTTTGTGAATTTTGTCCTAACATATTCACGTCATCCGCATATACAAGAAGCTGATGTAACCCGTTCAATTCCAAACCCTGCCTGTTATCCTGAACTTTCCTAATGGCATACTCTACAGCGAAGTTAAAAAGTAAAGGTGATAGTGCATCTATAGGAAAAACAACATTTAAAAAATTTCAAAATTGTTTTTGAAAGTGAATAAATGAGATATTTCATAA
Source organism: Periplaneta americana (assembly GCF_040183065.1). Classification (NCBI taxonomy): domain Eukaryota; kingdom Metazoa; phylum Arthropoda; class Insecta; order Blattodea; family Blattidae; genus Periplaneta; species Periplaneta americana. Next base: position 154,888,979 of record NC_091129.1, read on the forward strand.
AAATAAATGCATAGAAATGTTTCTCTGTGTCTTGTGATTGTAACCAAAAAAAAAAAAAAAAAGAAGAAAGACGAAGCTTAAAAATTGAGATCTTCTACTAAAAAGTTGAGTTTGAAAATATTTCTAAAAAGAATAGAAAAAAATAAAAATCTACAAATATCTGGGAGTTGAAAATTTGCGTTTTTTTTTAGACATTTACATAGTAAACATGCTCTCAAAATTTGGTTGAAAAAAAAAATGAATAGGAAAAAATTTGTCATTTTTAGTGGACTGTTCATTTAAGTTTTTCTTTACAATATCTGCAGTGTATGATTTTTCAAAGGGGATTTCAACATAAATTAGATAAGTTTCTTTATCAGTTGAGCTTAGGTCCACGAAACGCGTATCGAATTTTAAACATGGCGACCAATCTACCATCGATATTGACAGAACACGAGACTCAGTCTTCGGTGTGTGAATTACCTCGTTCGCTCTTCAGCTGACGCTAATTTTCAAAATAATTAAGTTAATCGGAATTAACTTTCCATAGCAGTCATGTCACAAGGTATGAAGTAAATTTTGTTTAGGAAACAATAATTGGTCCCCGAACGGATGTGAGGACACATTTTGACGCGAATATCAGCATCTGGATAATTCAGAATCGCACTGCAAGTCCGAGGCGATCGAATAACCGCGATCACCACGGGGTTGGGTTATATGCGCTGCTATCAAAATTTAAGCGCGTTTCTGATGAAGGAATAATTTACCGCCTTGCTTACATGAGATTTAAAATGATCGATGGCGTCACTTATCGAGCTGCAAGCGATGGCGGACCGCGACGGCGCTTGTTTGCGAGGTTGCCAGTTCGACGCACGGATTGCAATGCCACGCCTTCCATGTTTCCTACTTACGTAATCAATAAAGATGATGATGCTAATAATAATAATCACCATAATAACAATCTTCATAACTGTAATCTTCACGATCTAGACTCGTTCCACCTACACTCAAATTGATTTCGCCATCTTTTCATTGATCTCTCTCCTAATATTTTCCCTTTTCGATTAAAATTCATGACTGCTCTAGCAACACCTGGAATTCGTTAACAGCTACCAGTGTTCAAAATTTAAAATTTAGCGATAAATATAGACTAATAATACACAGTGAAAATTGTTTAGATCCCAAAAGTTGTAAATGTCCGCCTTTGAAAGAAGCCACGTATGTCAAATATCTGGGTATCATTATTGATCAGAATTTAAAATGGCCTCATCACATTACTTATCTTTGTAAGAGGCTTCGTAAAACAATTTATAAATTCGTTAATCTTCGATGCTACTTACCTATTAGAGTCCTACGAAATGTTTATTTGGCCATTATTCAGTCTATCATTCAATATGGTATAATTGTTTGGGGTGGAAGTACAAAAATTAATCTTAGTCCGTTAAATTTACTACAAAAACGAATAATTAAAATTTGTTTGAAGAAACGTTTCGATTATCCAACTAAATTAATTTATTCTGAATTTAATGTGTTTAATATTGAACAAATTTATAAGTATACGCTGTTAAAATTTTATCATAAAAATCATAATAAGTTTGTATTACAGACACACAATTATGACACAAGACGAAATATTAATTCAACATTAGTAGAACCTAAATGTCTCACATCTGCTGGTCTAAAGCATAGCACAAATTTTGGCCCTCGGTTGTACAATGCTTTAACTAAATTACACCCAGAACTTCTAACATGTAACCCACTAACATATAACAAGAAAATTAGAAACGTGTTAATATCTTCAATTTTATTAAATAAATTTATAGCCTATGTGTATGAATTAATCAACCTATATTATATTTGTATTCTATAATTTTGAAATATATATTTGTCCTACTTTTCACATGCGATATTATTCTTCTCTAGTGTTAATATTATATTATATAATTCAATTGCCGCTGTAATTATATTTTAGTTCCTATTTTATTTTACTTATTTATTTTTATTATTATTATTATTTTTTATTTTAATATTATATCTGAACTGCGACCGAGCACGAGCGCTGCTCATTCGGTCTCAAATTTTGTTAATACTACTGTATCCTCTTTTTATATTGCTTGTATTATTTTATTTCTATTTCTCTTGTTTGTTTTGTAATTA